>NW_017672193.1:102746-173620 GCF_001879085.1 Nicotiana attenuata
TTGGGAATCGGGCAGAATTCTAGTTTATGACCCTAAAAGCCAAAAAATGAGTAACGAACATGGAGAGGCGGCGACTAGTTTTTCCTTGGGTCATATTTATGGGCTGGCAAAATTTCAGGCGGTCCGAGTCTGGTGGCCCGGACCAATGCAAGAGGTGAGGGCTATAGAACACGAAAATTTTGAAATCAGGCGGAATTCCATTAGTTTGTGTTTGCAAATGGGGCCTACTTGGTTCGATGTTGATTTTCAAGTGATAGACGTGCCGACATCTTACAATCTGTTATTGGGACGACCATGGATTCATGCTGCTGGGGCCGTGGCATCAACACTACATCAGGCAGTGAAGTTTGAGTGGAATCACCAAGAGGTGATCATTCACGGTGATGGTAGCAATCCCATATACAGTCGCAGACCATCCCAGCAATAGGAGGCAGAAGAAAGATAGGCGGGGAGACCTATCACCACATCGAGCGAGTCAACGCCGTTGACAAGGACAAATGGTGGGACAACAAAATTGAAAGCATATTGAACTGGAGCGGATACGAACCTGGCAAGGGGCTTGGCAAGAACCTCCAAGGAATCGCTAAGCCTATAAAACTAAAGAAACATGGCACCACCTTTGGTCTGGGATATGAGTATACCTGGAAAGAATTCAACGACTGGTCGCCACCATGGCGCGGTCCTTACTATCCATTGGAGCAGCCAATACTACGCCTGGAACAGACTTTTCAACCGGCCGAAGTTATCTATGGGTCAGAAGAAGAGGAAGCACTGGCAGTAGTGAGGAATTTGGTCCTGGAAGACGATGATATGGAATGTTGTGTCATTTTCGAGGAGGAGGGGGAGGAAGACCCTTCCATACAGGCTGTAAGCAGAGGAGCATGCCTCAATAACTGGAACATCAGAACCACCAGAGCCCGGCGAGCCTCGGGGTAGCCAGGCTGAACAAGCATCATGCACTATCTTTTATTTTTTTACCAGTTAAATTTTTCTTTCGCATTTTAAAATTTCTACAATAAGATCTTCAATGTTCAAAACAGTTATGGAATTTATCAAAGCATTTCTATTTTCCCTATATATCAACACTCTTATTATTTTCTCTCATTACTTTACTTATACAGCATTACTATTACTTGTCTTGATGAACCAATGACTGTGACATGCAATGAGACAACACAACAAACGGACATAGATTCAGAGGAAGATGACATATCGGAGGAGATTGTTAAGGAAGTTGAGAATTTTGAAAACAGATCAAAGTCCAACCTGGACGAGACTGAGATTGTTAACCTGGGAGATGCAGAAAACGTCAAAGAAACACGAATCAGCGTCCACTTATCGCCATCAGAAAAGAAGGAATACACCGAATTTCTAAAGGAGTATGAGGACATATTCGCCTGGTCATATGATGACATGATCGGTCTGAGTACATCTATTGTGGCTCACAAACTGCCAACTGATCCAACATGTCCGCCGGTAAAGCAAAAGCTCAGAATGTTCAAGCCTGATATGAGTCTGAAGATCAAGGAAGAAGTCACCAAGCAGGTCAAAGCCAAAGTTCTCAGGGTAGTAGAATACCCAACATGATTAGCCAACATTGTGCCAGTACCAAAGAAGGACGGGAGGGTTAGAATCTGTGTCGACTACCGGGATCTCAACCGGGCCAGTCCGCAAGACGACTTTCCTCTACCAAACATACACATCCTGATCGATAATTGCACCAAGCATGAATTGCAATCATTTGTGGATTGCTTCGCCGGTTGTCATCAAATCTGGATGGATGAAGAGGATGCTGAAAAAATGGCCTTCATTACACCGTGGGGAATGTACTGCTACAAGATGATGCCGTTTGGGTTAAAGAATGCAGGGGCCACCTACATGAGGGCTATGACTACCATTTTTCATGATATGATACACAAGGAGATCGAGGTGTATGTAGATGACGTTATCATCAAGTCTAAGAAGGCCATCGATCACATGGAAGATTTGAGGAAGTTTTTTCAACAGATTGCGGAGATACAACCTAAAGCTGAATCCCGCAAAGTGTACATTTGGGGTTCCTGCTGGAAAATTACTTGGGTTCATGGTGGGTCGCCGGGGAATAGAACTGGATCCATCAAAGGTCAAAGCTATCCAAGAACTGCCACCGCCAAAGAACAAGAAGGACGTGATGAGTTTCTTGGGGAGACTCAACTACATCAGCCGGTTCATAGCACAATCTACAGTTAACTGTGAGCCAATCTTTAAGATGTTAAAGAAGGACACCGCTACTAAATGGCCGGATGATTTCCAAAAAGCTTTCGATAGAATTATGGAATACCTATCAACACCACCAGTTTTGATCCCGCCCGAGCCGGGTAGACCTTTAGTACTCTACATCGCAGTATTAGATGGAGCCTTCGGTTGCGTCCTGGGGTAGCATGATGAAACGGGGAGGAAAGAGCAGGCCATTTACTACCTCAGCAAGAAGTTCACTCCGTACGAGGCCTGGTATTCTCTGTTGGAGCGTACCTGTTGTGCTCTGACTTGGGTAGCCCAGAAGTTGAGGCACTACTTATGTGCCTATACTACATACCTCATATCAAGGATGGATCCTCTAAAGTACATCTTTCTGAAGCCCATGCCCACTGGCAAGCTAGCCAAGTGGCAAATCCTGTTGAGTGAATTTGACATTGCTACGTGACTTAGAAAGCAATCAAGGGACAGGCACTAGCAGATCACCTTGCTGAAAATCCCGTAGATGGAGAATACGAACCCCTGGAAACGTATTTTCCTGACGAGGAGGTATCATTCGTAGGAGAAGAAATTGCAGAATCCTATGATGGCTGGAGAATGTTTTTCGATGGAGCAGCAAATTTCAAAGGAATTGGCATATGAGTAGTCCTAGTGTCGGAAATCGGTCAGCATTATCCGGTATCTGCCAAACTCAGGTTCCCGTGCACTAACAATATGGCCAAGTACGAAGCCTGCATCTTAGGGCTCAAGATGGCTATTGACATGAACGTACAAGAGTTGCTAGTAATTGGAGATTCAGGCTTACTCATACATCAAGTCCAAGAAGAATGGGCGACCAAGAACTCCAAGATACTCCCGTATCTGCATCACGTGCAGGAGTTGAGAAAGAGGTTCACAAAGACAGAATTCCGACATGTTCCCAGAATCCAGAATGAATTCACCGATGCATTGGCTACCCTATCATCCATGATACAACATCCAGACAAAAACTTCATTGATCCCATTCCAGTAAAAATCCATGATCAGCCAGCTTATTGTGCCTACGTTGAAGAAGAGGCAGACGGAAAGCCTTGGTTTCATGATACCAAGGAATATTTAACAAAGGGAGATTACCCAGGGCTTGCAAATCCTATTCAGAAGCGCACACTTCGGAGGTTATCCAATAACTTCTTTCACAGTGGAGGAATCCTATATAGGAGGACTCCCGATTTGGGATTATTAAGGTGTGTCGACGCAAAGGAAGCAACTAAGTTACTGGAGGAAATCCACGCAGGGACCTGTGGTCCACATATGAACGGTTTTGTCTTTGTAAAGAAGATCCTCCGAGCTGGTTACTTTGGATGACTATGGAAACGGACTGCATTCAGTATGTCCGGAAATGCCACTGCTGCTAGATACATGCAGACATGATAAAGGTACCTCCAAATGAGCTTAATGCAACAAGCTCTCCGTGGCCGTTCGCCGCTTGGGGAATGGATGTCATTGGACCAATCGAGCCTGTCGCTTCCAATGGGCACAGATTTATCCTGGTAGCAATCGACTATTTCACCAAATGGGTCGAAGCAGCATCTTACAGAGCAGTAACTAAGAAAGTTGTGGCAGACTTTGTCCGCAACCGCATTGTTTGTCGGTTCGGGATTCCAGAGTCAATCATTACTGATAATGGCTCCAACCTCAACAGTGACTTGATGAAAGCTATGTGTGAAACCTTCAGGATCAAACACAAGAATTCCACAGCCTATAGGCCTCAAATGAACGGAGCCATGGAAGCTGCCAATAAGAATGTCAAGAAGATACTGAGAAAAATGATAGAGAAGCATAAGCAATGGCACGAAAAAATATCATTTGCTCTGCTAGGATATCGCACCACAGTCCGCACATCAACTAGGGCAACCCCTACATGCTGGTTTACGGTACAGAAGCCGTCATTCTCGCCGAAGTGGAAATTCCTTCCCTAAGGATCATACAAGAAGCCGAGATCGACAACGCAGAATGGGTGAGGGTCGTTATGAGCAATTAGCCCTCATCGACGAAAAGAGAATGAATTCGGTTTGCCATGGTCAGCTTTATCATAACAGAAATTCCAGAGCCTTAAACAAAAGAGTCAAGCCGAGACAATTCACACCGGGGCAACTGGTGTTAAAGAAAAATTTTCCGCATCAAGATGAAGCCAAGGGGAAGTTCTCTCCCAACTGGCAGGGTCCATACATGGTTCACCGGGTTCTGACAGGAGGAGCCCTTATACTTGAAGAAATGGATGGAGAAGTTTGGCCAAAACCAATCAATTCAGATACAGTCAAGCGTTACTCTGTGTAATTCTCATGCTTTCCCTATATGATGTAAATTGAACTACGTCTGACCTGATTCCCGTTTAAGAGGGGATATGTAGGCAGCCTTATGGGTTCGATAACAATTCAATAAAACTTTCATTTCTCCCGCGATTGGAAACTGGGGCAAAATTTTGAGGAGGACCCTCAAAATTTCGAAGTAATTTCAGCCAATTATCGCAAGTAGCCGTCAGAAGCATCAACCCGTTAAATTGGGGTAGAATTTTGCGGAGGACCCTCATAATTCCGAAGTAATTTCACCCGGTCATCGCAAGTAACCGTCAGAAGCATCAACCCGTTAAACTGGGGCAGAATTTTGAGGAGGACCCTCAAAATTCCGTAACAAGAGAGGTTGCAATATCTTAAGCCACGTCATAGTCGTTGCTTCATCTAAAAGCTATTTCTTAAATATATACTTATGTCATATTTTTTACAAATTCATGCATTTTTATTATCGAAATCGCTTTGTTTAGCAACGCTACCCCCAATGATACATACCGTATCACCAGATCAAAGCCGAACAGGTCAAGCAAGGCCAGCGGGGATACGAACTAACCTCCCCTCTACAAAACTCACGATTTTTCTTTGGATGTAGACACTTGGTTCGCGAAAGCATCTGACATACTATACGCTCACGAGACAAACATTGTTCCAGAATACAACTCTCAGAATTGTTGCATTTACCAGCATTTGCTATTCACGCACGCCGGCGACATTCCCTATATCGCAATGTCCCCAGCAGTCCAATGTCGCAACCTGCTATCAGCTAAGAAACTCTATTACCATTTGCCATTTTATTTTATTTCTGCATTGCATAAGGCTACCATTCTGCCTTCCGAGACTAACACTATCTCCATATGCATTTCTACATTGCATAAGGCTACCATCCTGCCTTCCGAGACTAAAAACTGTCTCCATCTGCATTCTGCATGGCTGAAAGATCACCACCTCATTTACGCTTGCATGGCTGAAAGATCACCACTTTATATACACTTGCATGGCTGAAAGATCGCCACTTTATTTACATTCTGCATGGCTAAAAGATCGCCACCTCATTTATGCTTGCACGGCTGAAAGATCGCCACTTTATTTACACTTGCATGGCTGAAAGATCGCCACTTTATTTACATTCTGCATGGCTGAAAGATCGCCACCTTATTTACATCTGCATGGCTGAAAGATCGCCACTTTATTTACATTTGCATGGCTAAAAGATCGCCACTTTACTTACATTCTACATGGCTGAAAGATCGCCACCCTATTTACATTCTGCATGGCTGAAAGATCGCCACTCTATTTAGCTTGCATGGCTGAAAGATCGCCACCTCATTTACATTCTGCATGGTTGAAAGATCGCCACCTATTGCATTTCATGGGCTGAAAGATCGCCAAATACTGCATTTCATGGGCTGAAAGATCGCCAAATCGTCCAAAGGCGTCATTGTTTGGAGGCACCATTTGCATAGCCCGAGAACGCCATGCCATGGACTGAGGACTCCTTTAATCTTTTTCATATCATTATTCAAAGGCATCATGGTTCGGAGGCATCATTCTCATAGCCCGAGAGCATCATTTCATGGCATGCGAATCCTTTATTATACGCTTCATGGCCCAGGACATCATGGTCTAAGGACATCATCCTAAGCGTCCAAAGACAACATTCATGGTCCGACGGGAATTTGCACCATGTTTAAGTTTACGCACAATATATGCTTGTATTTGCTTATTTGCAGGTAAACCGGCGAGCAACGACCATCTGGGCAGGAGCGATCCCGCTCCAGTTCCCGCAGCCCTACCAGACCTTAACCATTTGCCCCATCCTAAATATCGCGTCCGTTCTTGAGAAGTCTCCGTCGGCATGCTCCGCCGACGGATCCTGAACTACATACGGCCTGATTCCAGTAAGACCAGGGATATGTAGGCAGCTCAGAAGCCAAGGCACGACCTAAGTCCTTTTCAAACCATTTCGCCAGGTCAAAATTGGCCATCATATCTTTACCCGACAACTCTTTCATCCTTCCCGGGTAAACGGGGCAGCTGTTGATACCCAATTTTTCCATGTATATTTTAATATGCAAAATACCTTCAAAATAGCCTGTCTATGCATATATAAGTATGTCCCAAGGTTTTATTAATTTTCTTTAATTTTCAAAGATTTTTAGATCAATTTATTGCCCTATTTTATCAAGGAAAAAAAAATCAATAATTATCCTCAAAATTATCATTTCTGTGATTCATTTATTGAATTCTGATATTTATGCTAAAATATAGCTAACATAATTTTTGCATATTTTTATAAATTTATTCAGTATTTTTAAAAGCTAAATTGCATATAATTGCAATATTGGCCTCTTTTAAGGTTTAATTGTGTTTATAATTATAAAATTGACTCCAGTGTTTTTCATTTGATAAGTATGTATTATTAATCATTTTAATGCCTTTAATTTGTTTCCAGAAATTATTTTACTATTTTATATAATTAAACAAGGGAAAAGTGGCTATTTAAATACTAGCCCCGTTTATTTCAATTGTAGCCCCAAATCAACCCCCAATTAAACCCAATTCTAAGACCCAATTACCCTGACCCAAATCCTAGTCTACCCGACCCACGACCCTTTTAAAATAACCCGCCCGGATCCCCATTCAATCCAGGCCGTTGATCAAATGATCAATGGCCACCCTTTAATCTTTCCTTTTTTAATTTCCCATTACCCCCAAACCCTAACCATTTCTCACCGGTAGCCGCCTTTGAATCCCCCATTCTCCCAATTCTCTCTCAGAAACCCTAGCCGCCTCCCTCCACTTCCACCCCAAAATCGCCTGAATCCATGGCTTCCAAAGTCATTAAAGGCCTGTACCTGCCTCCTATAACTCCTACATGCTCGATTATTAGGGTTTCAAGACCAGACTTTGAAGAAGCTTGGTCCAGAACTTGGTCTATTTCGGTGCTATGCTGTCTCCGGTCATCTTCGACCTTGCCCCGGCCAGCCATGGCTATTCAAGCCCGACTCGTGGCTCCTCCTGCTCAGATCAATGACTTTCCAAGCCTTTCTCACCATCTGGATTCTTCTGAAACCCTAACCTTCGAGGTTCTTCTGTTTCTTTTAGATCCGTTATAGATCTATGTTTTCTCTAAGCTCCTAAACGTTTTCTCATGGTTTGTTTCAGAACCTTTGTCTTTTCTGACTTAGGGTTTTTGCTACTTTATTTCGAAGCTCTTCTGATTTTTTAAACATGTCTACTGTGTTTCTTATGTTGTTCTTCTACTGTGTTGCTCTTCTACTGTGTTTCGTATGTTGTTCTTCTACTGTTTTGCTCTTCTGCTGTGTTTCTTTATGTTGTTCTGCTACTGGAATATGCATGTCAAAAGTCTTAGTTCCCTTTTGAGATTCCTGAACTTATTTCGTTAGTATTTTTGCCTGATTTACTTGCTTTCATCTCTACAATCGATTGATGGTGAAAACCCTAAATTTGGGGATTCATTCGAGTTTTGAGACTATTTGCTATGCGATTCGCTTGTTCTTCATCTTTGAACTTGTTTGGTTTCAAAGCCCTAATTTCTTTGAACCTATTCGAGTTTCTGAAAGTTGTTTCATCTACTGCTCGATTGAATTTCTGAATCTTTTACTTGCCCTAATTGCTAAACTCTCTTTTACTTGACCCTTTGGCATGCTATTTGATACTTTCACTTCTCTGTTACTGAGTAACTGAAATCGACCTATGTGACTACCTGTGGTTTCTACTATATGATGTTCCTCTTTGTCCTAAATTCAGCCTTGCCTGCTTAATACTTATATAATCTTTTATATGCTGAGTTTCCCTCTAAAATGACCTTCAATTTGGTACTGATTTCAGACCTCCTTGTGTAAGTCTGATTGTTTCTTTCCTTGTTTTACTGATTTCCCTAATTCTTGGGTTGATTTGAGAACTTTCCCTTAGCCTTTCGATTCTCCTATTTCTGACTTGGTTTATTTATAATTTCAAATCCCTGACTCCTGGATTTACTATGTACTGGTTGGTTTATTCTGTTTCCCACCTTATTTGGTTAACCGTGTATTTCAAAGATTCTTCATTAATTCTTCCCTTAGTTAAACCCCTATGTATTTACCCCTAATTGCCTACTTTGCACAAGGTGCTTACTTGATTTCTTTCCTTAAAAGTTTTCTGCCCATTATCGTTTAAGTTTGAACTCCTTAATTAAAGGAAGCCCTTGTACTGATTGATTTTAATTGGTACATAGTTCCATAATTACTACTAAACTATGATTCTTGCCTTATTTGCTACCTATTTTCAAACTATAAATACCCTGCTCTTTCATTAACACAAACACACGAACACTCTGAGTTCTTAAAAATCACTTACACTCAAAAACTTTTCTCTCCTGCTTTACTACTTCTACTGTGGCCTGCCTTCAAGCCCTGCTACTTGCTTTTACTGTATTTTGCTCTTTGAACTGGTATGTCCTGATTTAGATTTTCAGCAATCACAAACAATGTGTTTACTTAATACCTTTACTTGCATGTCTGCCTACTGTTTGTGTTTAGTTCAGTGTTTACTTTAGCATGCTATAATTTCCTCCTATTATGAATCCCAAATCCCCTACCCCAATGTGTTTGATGCTAATGGTTTGTTTGAGACATGACAGTATTGAGTATTATTGTCTATGGCTCAAACTTGATTCCCCTGGAATCATAACCTCTATGTCACCATCATATGTTGTGTATTCTTGTTGATTCTGTAAGCATAACAACACTCTCTATTGCTGTGCATGCCCAGAATTAGCTAATGCCTAAGCACATAGGCTCTTTGGCAATTTCCCCAATCCCTGAACCCTTTGTATGACTTGTTTATGGCTGTTTCCCAGCACCTCTCCCCCTCTTCTTTACTTTCTTAGTTCTTTAAAACTCTGTTTCTGCACTTGCACTCTCTCTTAGACTTTAAGTTCTACCCCCCTCTTGTGAGCCTTGCCTTGGGACCCATTGAGCTCCCTCTGAACTTGGACACTCGAGGGCTGGCCCTTCCACACTGCACTTGTCCCTATTCTGGTAATACAATTTGGGTGTGAGCATTGCCCGGAGTCCCATTGAGGCTCTTAGGGAACTCTGACACACTCAAATTGGAGAAAGGCTTTGGATCGATTGTCTTTGAGTTGGTCTATCTCATAATTCAGGCAGGAAGTCAAAAATCAGGCCTTTTAGGGTTGTAATTATTTTCTTTGTATTTTTCTGATGTATTTGTTACTCTGGTTTGTAATAATTTGTAAAGAATACTCGGGGTTGGCTAGTGAAACAGGGTTGGGGTAACTATGCATGCAAAAAGGGTAGAAATCATGCCTATAGGTTTATTGCAATTCTGCATATTCAAATACATATAGAAATCATGCCTATAGGTCTATTACAATTCTGCATATTCAAATACATATAGAAATCATGCCTATAGGTCTATTCTAATTCTGCATGCTCAATACATGTAGAAACCATGTCTATAGGATGTTCTAATATTCAGCATGCCCATAAGGTTTTAAACAAAGTTTCACCTTCAGATACTATCCATAAGTTTTAGAACAAGTTCTGCATTTAGATATCATGTTCATATGTTTTAAAACGATTTCTGCATTAGATACCATGCCTATAGGTTCGAAAACAAGCTGCTGCGCCCAGATGCTACGTCTAAAAGGTTTAAAATCAGCAATGTATAGAAAGCATGCCTATAGGAGCTTCTAAATGAATCTAATTCGTTTCGCTTAATGCTAGCTATAAAATCAGCAATAATATGTACTTTCACCTGCAGAACCTGTAATCAATCTGTTAATTCTGCATCTCTTTTGATAATCCAAGTCCTTTACTTAACCAAAGTTTAGCAAGCATGCCTATAGGGTTTCAAATAATTCATTCCGAGTTCTTACTGTCTCATCGCCTTCTGAATTCAGTGGATGTCATGCCTATAGGACCCCGTCTTAACACTTAGACAAGCCTTAGAGTAATAATTAAAAACTGAATCTGCTTCTGTTAATTATTACAACCAGCAGGCAGTCCTGATTCGGGCTTCTTATCTGAACAATAAACCAATCTGCCCTAATCCTTTAGATTCCTTCATATTTAATTCTAATCAGACCTAAGCAGTACGTGCAAGACATGCTATTATGTGTTTTTTTCTGTGCAAGGAGGTATAATTGAGCTTTATATGTTTATATGTCTCCCCAAATATGCAATATGTGTTTTGTATGTCGCCTTAGAATTTTACCTTTGAAACTCCAAATAAGTCTAATATCCTTCCCTTTTAGGATTAGTAGTCCTAAGTGCCTCCGGGACTGATAGGATTGGGACGGGTAATAGCATGCATTAAGTAATCGATACCAATCCGCGCTTTAAATACCTTAACGGGGTGGGATGGGTAGATATGGATATGATGACCACGCGATAATGTCACGTGTAGCCCCTCATTGAGGAGTGATTACCGAACATTGTGTGGGGTGATCCATATTATTAATAAACCTAGGACCCCTCTCCCTTCATTCTTTATTTCTTTTCCTTAGTATTTTAACTCTTTATTTTTAAAATCAGCTCTTCTAATTGCTCTTGCAAACCTTGTTTACTTTCAAACCATTATGTGCTGAAATCCCCTCTTATTTGAGCCTTATTTGTTTATATGTTAATTGTACCCAAATTCACAATAGTTGTCTGGCCGGGAACCACACTAGTGGATTCTGAGGGGTGCCTAACACCTTCCCCTTAGAATAATTTCAAGCACTTACCCTATCTCTGGTTATTCAAATCGAATTCTTTTGGTGTCCTAATGCACCCTAATCATTAGGTGGCGACTCTTCAATTGCTAAACCCAGTTCCCAAAAGGAACGAGTTGTCCCTCCAAATGTCATAAACCCGATTTCCGCGGAGGAAAAAGGGGGCGCCACAGCTGCTGGTCAGCTGATGAAGCGGTACGTGTTCTCACCATCTGCGAAAGAACAGAGTGGCAGTTCAATTAGCATTGAGAAATCAAGTCGCACCACAGGAAGGAATAGAGGTGATATTTTTCCTATACTCTGTAGCCTCTGGATGAGCACAAACATCTCTGTGCCGATCGCTCAGACTCTACCTAGCTTGTTCGTGAATTGTGAGACCTAGGCAGCCTAGTGCTCTGATACCAACTTGTCACGACTCGAATTTCCCACCCTCGGGAGTCGTGATGGCGCCTACTCGTGAAAGTTAGGCAAGCCAACCGATAAATTATATCACATTTATTATAAACCCAAACAGTAATAATTTGCAAATAAAGCTATGCAGATATAGAATGGGGAAGTAATATAACAACTTAAGTTCTAAAACAAGGCTACCCAACGATCCGGAGTCACAATGTGACGAACATCTAAAGATTTCCACAAACATTGGTCTAAAAGAAACACAACTGTTCTCGAAATAAAAGGAGACAGTATATCTAAAACATAAGGAATGGGACTTCGGAGTCTGCGAACGCCAGCAGATCTAACTCGGGTCTCCTGTGGACTGAAGGCAGCAACCCACGATCTACTCACGAGGTCCGGCACTGAAATCTGCACAGAAAGTGCATAGTGCAGTATCAGTACAACCGACCCCATGTACTGGTAAGTGTCGAGCCTAACCTCGGCGAAGTAGTGACGAGGCTAGGACACGACAACCATATAAACCTGTGCAGTTAACTCATTTACGAACAGAATAATAATAACAGGAATTAACAGAAAAAGATGGGAAGGGGAATATGCTGCGGGGAAACATCAAAATCTAAAAGTTATTCAATAGAGAAGCATAATGAACACCATATTTGTATCAATAGCAATAGTGAAACAGTAACACGTGCACGGCATCACCCTTCGTCCTTTTACTCTCATTCTAACCACAAGAATCAACAGAAACTGCACAACATCACCCTTCGTGCATTAAATCTCATAATCATGGCACGACATCACCCTTCGTGCATTAACTCTCATAATCATGGCACGACATCACCCTTCGTGCATTAACTCTCATAATCATGGCATGACATCACCCTTCGTGCATTAACTCTCATAATATCGGCACGATATCACCCTTCGTGCATTAACACTCACTCACAATATCATGCACGGCATTACCCTTCGTGCTTTACACTCCTCACCCGAACAATAGAAACAACACATCTAGGCAAAGGAATCAACAATATAAACAAATATATCCCGGCAAGGGAAACAACAATATAAACAATAAGATTCCGGCAAGGGAATCAACTTTCTCCAATCTCGTTCCAACAATTACTTCACAAAAATAAATCGCAACTTGAGCCAATACTCAACAATGATCAATTATAAAGAAATTATCATAAGTCTTGTTCCACATTGATAGTCATCAATTTGAGCATGGACAGTACATAATAAGAGTCACAACAAACATGGTATAGGACTCGCGGGCATGCTCAACACCAACGTATAAATACTCGCCACCACACCTATACGTCGTACTCAACACTAACATGTAGTAAATAAGACCACAACTCATATTCCCTCAAGCTAAGGTTAGATCAAACACTTACCTCAATTCCACGGACAAAAATCAAGCCTCAATTACCTCTTTACCTCTCGGTTCCACTTTCAATCCGCTTTTATCTAGTCATAATTTACTTAATAACATTGATAACTGTTAAATAGACCAATTCTAATGCATGAATATAGATTTCCCAAGTTTTCCTCAAAAAGTCAAAAACCGACCCCGGGCCTGCTTGGTCAAAACTCAAAGTTCAAACCAAGACGCGATTACGCATTCACCCACGAACTCAAATATGCAATTGGTTTTGAAATCCGGCCTCAAATTGAGGTCCAAATCCCCAAAATTCGAAAACCCTAATTTCTACCCAAGAACACCCAATTTCCCATGAAAAACCCTAGATTTTGAAGTGAAATCATGTAAAAAGATGAATTAGATTGATGAAGATGAGTTAGAAATCACTTACCTATGATTTGTAGAAGTTTGAGCCTTTGAAAAATCGCCTAAGGATGTTTAGGGTTTGAGAGAATTGAAAGATGATAGAAAATCCCGTCTGAAATCCACTTAGCAGGTCGCAGTTATCACAATTGCAATCAGGGGTTCACAATTACCTTTGCATAACTGTTGCCTTCACATTTGCGATGAAAATGTCGCATTTGCGACAGAAGGGCCTTCGCAATTCCGGCCAAAAGTTCGCATTTGCAAGGGTGGCATGCCCAGACCTGGTTCACATTAGCGACATTATTGTCGCATTTCCCAAGCCTGTTCACTTCGCAATTGCGAAGCCTGATCCCGTAATTGCGAGATCAGAGGCCTATGCAAAATACCAGATGCATCAGCTGAGTTTCCTAAGTTCTAATCACTCCGTGGCCTATCCAAAAATCACCCGAGACCTCGGGGCTCCAAACCAAACATGCACGCAAGTCTAAAAATATCATACAGACTTGCTCGTGTGATCAAATCATCAAAATAACATCAACAACTATGAATTTAGCACCAAAATTCATGAAATTCTTAAGAACATTGAAATTTTTATTTTCTCAACTATGGGTCCGATTTACACTAAATCAACTCCGATTCTTACCAAATTTCTCAAATTCGACTTAACTATTGTTTTACACCTGTACCGGGCTCCGGAACCAAAATACGGGCCCGATACCATCAAGATTACACACTATTTCATTTCTAAAAATGCTTATATTTTCCAGCAAACAATTTTCTTCAAAAATTCATTCCTCGGGCTAGGGACCTCAGAATTCGATTCCGGGCATATGCCCAAGTCCCATATTTTACTACGGACCCTACGGGACCGTCGAGAACAGGTCCGGGTTCGTTTACCTAAAATGTTGACCGAAGTCAACTTAATTCCATTTTGAAGGAAAAATATAGCATCTTTTCTCAAATTTTCACATAAAGGCTTTCCGGAATATGCCCGGACTACCCACTCAAATCGAGAAGAGAACAAAGGAGGTTTTCAAGGCCTCAGAACACGGAAACGAACTCTAAAACAAAAGATGACCTTTTAGGTCATCACATTCTCCACCTCTAAAATAACCGTTCGTCCTTGAACGGACATAGAGAAGTACCTGAGTCGGTGAAAAGATGGGGATATCGGCTCCGCATATCGGACTCAGACTCCCAGGTCGCTTCCTCAACAGGCTGAACTCACCACTACACACGAATTGAAGGGAAATTCTTCGATCTCAACTGACGAACCTGCCGGTCTAGAATAGCTACCAGCTCCTCCTCATAGGTCAAGTCTTTGTCCAACTGGACAGTGCTGATGTCTAATACATGGGATGGATCGCCGTGATACTTCCGAAGCATGGAAACATGAAACACTGGATGCACGGCTGATAAACTCGGCGGAAATGCAAGTTTGTAAGCCCCCTCTGCCACTCGATCAAGAATCTCAAAAGGTCCGATGAACCTAGGGCTTAGCTTGCACTTCTTCTGAAATCTCATCACGCCCTTCATGGGCGACACCCGAAGCAATACTTGCTCTCCGACCATGAATGCCACATCACGAACCTTACGGTCGGCATAACTTTTTTCCTGGACTGAGCTGTAAGAAGCCTAACTTGAATGATCTTAACCTTGTCCAAGGCATCATGTACCAAATCCGTGCCCAACAATCGAGCCTTGCCCGACTCAAACCACCCAATTGGCGATCAACGCCGTCTACCATATAATGTCTCATAGGGAGCCATATAAATGCTCGACTGATAGCTCTTATTGTAGGCTAACTCCGCTAATCAAGAACTGATCCCACGAACTTCCAAAGTCAATAACGCATGATCGGAGCATCCTCCAAAATCTGAATAGTATGCTCGGACTGTCCATCCGTTCGAGGATGAAATGCTGCACTCAACTCGACCCGAGTACCAAACTCACGCTGAACTGCCCTCCAGAAATGCGAGGTAAACTGCATACCTCGATCAGAAATAATAGAAACGGGCACACCATGAAGACGAACAATCTCCCGGGTATAGATCTCAGCTAACCTCTCTGACGAATAGGAGACTGCCATAAGAATGAAATGCGCTGACTTGGTCAGCCTATCAACAATAACCCATACTGCATCGAACTTCCTCTGAGTCCGTGGGAGTCCAACAACGAAGTCCATAGTGATACGCTCCCACTTCCACTCAGGAATCTCAATCTTCTGAAGCAAACCACCAGGTCTCTAATGCTCGTACTTTACCTGCTGACAATTCAAACACCGAGCTACATAGGCAACAATATCCTTCTTCATCCTCCTCCACCAATAATGTTGCCGCAAGTCAAAGCTGTCTTGAGCTTCTGAAAGCTCGCTTCACGCTCGTACGACCACCTGAACTGGGCGCCCTTCTAGGTTAACTTGGTCATCGAGGCTGCTATAGATGAAAACCCCTCTACAGACCAACGGTAATAACCCGCCAAACCCAAGAAACTCCAGATCTCTATAGTTGATGTGGGTTTAGGACAGTCCTTGACTGCCTCTATCTTCTTCGGATCCACCTGAATACCCTCTGCTGATACAACGTGACCCAAGAAGGCAACTGAAATCAACCAAAACTCACACTTCGAAAACTTAGCATACAACTGACTGTCCCTCAAAGTATGAAGAACAACTTGAAGATGCTGCTCATGCTCCTCTCGGTTGCGGGAGTAGATCAAAATATCATCAATGAAGACAATCATAAAGGAATCTAGGTAAGGCTGGAACACCCGGTTCATCAAATCCATAAAAGCTGCTGGGGCATTTGTCAGCCCAAAGGACATCACTAGGAACTCATAATGCCCGTACCGAGTGCGGAAAACTGTCTTAGGGACATCGGATGCCCTAATCCTCAACTGATGGTAGCCCGATCTCAAATCAATCTTTGAAAACACTTTGGCACCCTGAAGCTGATCAAACAAATCATCAATCCTCGGCAATGGATACTTATTCTTGATTGTGACCTTGTTCAAGTGCCGATAATCAATTCACAACCTCATCGACCCATCCTTCTTCTTAACAAACAATACTGGCGCACCCCAGGGCGAGACACTAGGTCTAATAAAGCCCTTATCAAGCAAGTCTTGCAGCTTCTCCTTCAATTCCTTAAACTCTAGCGGGGCCATACGATACGGCGAAATAGAAATGGGTTGAGTGCCCGGAGCCAAATTAATGCAAAAGTCGATATCCCTGTCGGGTGGCATCCCCGGCAGGTCTGCAGGAAATATATCTGGAAACTCACGAACAACTGGTACGGAGTCCATAGAAGGAACCTCAGCACTAGAATCACGAACATATGCCAAGTAAGCCAAACACCCCTTCTCGACCATACACCGAGCCTTCATATAAGAAACGAACCTACTGGTAGAATGACCAGGAGTCCATCTCCACTCCAATCGAGGCAACCCCGGAAAAGATAAGGTCACAGTCTTGGCGTGACAGTCCAATATGGCGTGTTAAGGTGACAGCCAATCCATCCCCAATATGATATCAAAATCAACCATGTCTAGAAGTAAGAAATCAACACGGGTCTCAATACCCCCAATAATAACCACACACGAGCGATAGATACGATCTACAATAATAGAACCAGTATGGACACATATACAGGAGCACTAAAAGAATCACGAGGCACAACCAAATACATAGCAAAATAAGATGATACATAGGAGTAGGTAAACCTGGAATCAAATAGAACTGATGCATCTCTACTAAAAACTGAAATCGTACATTTGATAAAGGCATCGGATGCCTCAGCCTCAGGCCTTGCTGGGAAAGCACAACATCGAGGCTTGGCCCCACCACTCTGAACTACATCCCTAGGACTGCCTCCTGCTGGCTGGCCTCCACCTCTAGCAGCCTGGCCTCCACCTCGACCTCCACCTCCAGCTGCCTGACCCCTACCTCTAGCTGGCCGAGCGGGCGGTGGAACACCCGGTGCCTGAACCATGGCACGAGAACCCTGATGCTGAGAACTGCTCGATGCTCGAGGGCAAAATCTAGCAATGTTCCTCGGATCGCCATAAGTATAATAAGTCCTCGGCTGTTGGGACTGCTGACCCTGAAACTGACGCTGACAGCCTGAGTAACCACCCTGAACACTCTAAAACGGAGGTGCATTGATAGGAGTTGGTGATGCACTATAAGGTAGCTTATCTGAATACTGCATATGAGAATCACGGCCACCTAGAGCACCGTGAGAAGCCTGAAGTGCTGAATGAAACAGCGTAGGAAGATGGCCTCTACCAAAGGAATCTCTATGTCCAGACGAGGCACCGATAAAACTGCCAAAATGACGAAGCCTCTTATTAGACCCCTAACCACTCCCCTGTGATAGAACCATATCAACTCGCCTGGCCACATTGGCTGCATCCTGGAAAGAAATCTCATTCACTGTCTCCTTATCCATCTGCAATCTGATAGGCTGACCTAATCCCTCAATAAACCTCCTCACCCTCTCTCTCTCGGTGGGAAGTATAAGAAGAGCATGATGGGCCAAGTCAATATATATGGTCTCGTACTGAGTTACGGTCATAGAACCCTGCTGGAGATGCTCAATTTGCCTCCGATAGTCCTCCCTCTGAGTGATAGGAAGAAACTTCTCTAGAAATAGTTGAGAGAACTGATCCCAAGTCAAAGTCGGTGACCCAGATAGTATAGCCAAACAATAATCCCTCCACAAAGTCTTGGCGGAACCTGACAGACGAAAAGCAGCAAAGTCGACTCCATTGGTCTCCACTATCTCCATGTTCCGTGAAATCTCGTGGCAGTTGTCCAAATAATCCTGGGGATCCTCTAAAGATGTACCACCATATGTGGTAGTAAAAAGCTTGGTGAACTTTTCCAGTCTCCACAAGGCATCAGCAGACATAGCTGACCCATCACCAATCTATGCCACAACACCCAGCTGAACTACCCCAGCTGGCTGAGCTGCTGGAGTCTGAAACTGGCGAGCTATCTGCTCCGGAGTGCGAGTAGGAGGAGTCTGGGCTCCTCCTCCAGCCTGAGAGACAGCTGGTGCTATAAAGAATATGACAGCCTGTGTGACGCTCTCCATAAGGCCCTCTATACGGACCAGAGCATCCTAGAGTACCGGGGTGTCGATGAATCCCTCTGGCACCTGAGCTGGCCCTGCTGAACTGTCCGCGCTGAAACCTCATCCTCAAACTCTACCTGAGGCTCTGCCGCTGGTGCTGCTGCTCGAGCTCTGGGCTGAGCCCTGCGTCAGCCTCAGCCTCTAGAACGCCCTCGGCCTCTGCCCTCATAGGAGCTGCCACTTGGGGCTCGGGCTGCTGGTCAGCTGATGAAACGGTACGTGTTCTCATCATCTGCGAAAAATAGATTTGCAGTTCAATTAGCATTGAGAAATCAAGTCGCACGACAGGAAGGAATAGAGGTGAAATTTTTCCTGAACTCTATAGCCTCTGGGGATAAGCACAGACGTCTCCGTGCCGATCAACAAGACTCTACCTAGCTTGTTCGTGAATTGTGAGACCTAGGCAACCTAGTGCTCTAATACCAACTTATTACGACTCGAATTTCCTACCCTCGGGAGTCGTGATGGTGCCTACTCGTGAAAGCTAGGCAAGCGAACCGATACATTCTAACACATCGATTATTAACCCAAACAGTAATAATTTGCAAATAAAGCTAAGCAGGTATATAATGCGGAAGTAATATAACAGCTTAAGTTCTAAAACAAGGCTACCCAACGATCCGGTATCACAATGTCACGAACATCTAAAGATTTCTACAAACATTAGTTTAAAAGAAATACAACTGTTCTCGAAATTAAAGGAGACAGTATATCTAAAACATAAGGAAGGGGACTCCGGAGTCTGCGAACGTCGGTAGATCTACCTCGGGCCTCCTGTGCACTGAAGGCAGCAACCCCAGATCTATTCCACGAGGTCCAGTACCAAAATCAGCACAAAAAGTGCAGAGTGAAGTATCAGTACAACCGACCCCATGTACTGGTAAGTGTCGAGCCTAACCTCGGCGAAGTAGTGACGAGGCTAGGACACGACAACCATATAAACTTGTGCAGTTAACTCATATATGAACAGAATATAATAACAGGAAATAACAGATTATGATGGGAAGGGGAATATGGGAAGGGGAAACATCAAACTCTAACAGTTATTCAATAGAGAAGCATAATGAACACGATATTTGTATCAATAACAATAGTGAAACAGTAACACTTGCACGACATCACCCTTCGCTCTTTTACTCTCATTCTTACCATAAGAATCAACATAAACGGCACGGCATCACCCTTCGTGCATTAACTCTCATAATCATGGCACGACATCACCCTTCGTGCATTAACTCTCATAATCATGGAATGGCATCACCCTTCGTGCATTAACTGTCATAATATCGGCACGGCATCACCCTCCGTGCATTAACACTCACTCACAATATCATGCACGGAATCGCCCTTCGTGCTTTACACTCTTCCTCACCCAAACAATAGAAACAACACATCTCGGCAAGGGAATCAACTATTTAAACAAATATATCCCGTAGGAAACAACAATATAAACAATAATATCCCGGAACTGGAATCAACTTTATCCAATCTCGTTCAAACAATTACATCACAAAAATAAATCTCAACTTGAGCCAATACTCAACAATGATCAATTATCAAGAAATTATCATAAGTCTTGTTCCACATTGATAGTCATCAATTTAATCATGGACAGTACATAATAAGAGTCACAACAATCATGGTATAGGAGTCATGGGCATGCTCGACACCAACGTATAGAAACTCTTCACCACACCTATATGTCATACTCAACACTAACATGTAGCAAATAAGACCAAAACTCCTATTCCCTCAAGCTAAGGTTAGACCAAACACTTACCTCAATTCTACTGACAAAAATCGAGCCTTAATTACCGCTTTACCTCTTGGTTCCACTTCCAATCCGCTTGTATCCAGTCATAATTTACTTAATAACATCAATAATTACTAAACAAACCAATTCTAATGCATGAATATAGATTTGCCAATATTTTCCCCAAAAAGTCAAAAACCGACCCTGGGCCCGCTTGGTCAAAACTCGAAGTTCGAACTAAAACCCGATTACCCATTAACCCACAAACTCAAATATTCAATTGATTTTGAAATCCGACCTCAAATTGAGGTCCAAATCTCCAAAATTTGAAAATCCTAATTTCTACTCAAGAATACCTAATTTCCCAAATAAAACCCTAGATTTTGAAGTGAAGTCATGCAAAAAGATGAATTAGATTGAAGAAGATGAGTTAGAAATCACTTACCTATGATTTGGAGAAGTTTGAGCCTTTGAATAATTGCCTAAGGATGTTTAGGGTTTGAGAGAATTGAAAAATAATAGAAAATCCCATCTGAAATCTCACTTAGCAGGTCGTAGTTATCGCAATTGCGATCAGGGGTTCGCAATTGCGAACTCTTTGAATTGTTGCTGTCTTCGTATTTGCGATGAAAATGTCGCATTTGCGATAGAAGGGCCTTCGCAATTCCGTCCAAAAGTTCGCATTTGCGAGGGTGGCCTGCCCAGGCCTGGTTCGCATTGCGACATTATTGACGCATTTCCCAGGACTGTTCACTTCGCAATCGGGAAGCCTGATCTCGCAATTACAAGATCAAAGGCCTGTGCAAAATACCAGATGCATAAGCTGAGTTTCCTAAGTTCTAATCACTCCGTGGCCTATCCAAAACTCACCCGAGCCCTCAGGGCTCCAAACCAAACATGCACGCAAGTCTAAAAATATCATACGGACTTGCTCGTGCGATCAAATCATCAAAATAACATCAACAACTACGAATTTAGCACCAAAATTCAAGAAATTCTTAAGAACATTAAAATTTTCATTTTCTTCACTATGGGTCCGATTTATACTAAATAAACTCCGATTCTTACCAAATTTCATAGATTCGACTTAATTATTATTTTAAACATGTACCGGTCTCCGAAACTATAATACGGGCCGGATACCATCAAGATTACACACTATTTCATTTCTAAAAATACTTATATTTTTCAGCAAATAATTTTCTTCAAAAATTCATTCCTCGGGCTAGGGACCTCGGAATTCGATTCCGAGCATACACCCAAGTCTCATATTTTAGTACGGACCCTACGGGACTGTTGAAACACGGGTCCGGGTCCGTTTACCGAAAATATTAATCGAAGTCAACTTAATTCTATTTTAAAGGCAAAATTTAGCATATTTTCTCAAATTTTCACATAAAGGCTTTTCGGATATACGTCCAGACTACGCACACAAATCGAGGAGAAACCAAAGGAGGTCTTCAAGGCCTCAGAATACGGAATTGGACTCTAAAATAAAAGATGACCTTTTGGGTCATCATAGTTACACCAAGACAATATTAAACATCATCTTTTGGCTGGAAATATGAAAAAGTGTGAGATGCTCTTCTCGTCTCAATTTATAATTTGTCATCAGTTAACTTCCTTATGCAAAAATAATCTGGATTTCTTACTTTGAGATGGATTTCATCAAAGAATATCTTTATATTGTTAATCACATGAGATCCGCTGTATATACATGATATCAGTCATGTGAACTCCTCTTATATGTTATTGAAGCATTTTACATTATCCCCACCTTCACTATCTTTACGCATTTTAAGTAATTTTATTGGAAATATAATAATGATCGACTGATTAATTGCTGCTTTTATCTAATATTTCTAATTGAAGTAATTCATCGAGCGAGTCAAAATGAATTGGTACTCAGTGAAAGCCTAATTAGATAACAGTCATGAGGGAAAGTAAGTTCTGATGATGGTCACATTATGAAAAGTTGTATGATTAACTATGTACTTGATGAAAACTTTCCTTCTTATATTGCCTTTATTAGTTCTATTTTCAATTGCCTAGCTTCACATGTTTCTATGTAAAATCTGGTCATGTTTTAGAATGCATGGGAATCTTTTTTTTTGTGGTTACATCGCAGGGGTGCGGAGAGGAGGGGAGAGGAAATTTGTTGGTATAGCAAAAGGGTGGAGTTGTAAAATGTTGTTCCAGCTCTATCCAATCTAGCACTACTGGTGAATGACTTAGCTAAAGGTTCTGTTTATGGTGTAGTATCGGTCACTAAGTCTTAAAAATTGGTAGCACTATTTCATCATGGTTTTATATCTTGATCTTCTATTTTTTTCAGTTGCAGTTGGTCATACAAAATTTGTAAAGGTTTTATTTCCCATTATTACCATTCTAGCTATAGTGCTGGCAAGTTGTAATATGATCATCAACAGATCTTTCTGTCTATATAATCATTGCCCTTGAGCTTTGGTAGGGAAATCACTGTTGTTAAATCTATCACTGATGTTTTAGATGATTTTCTTTGCAGATTACGATGCCAAGGAGGCTAATAGATTCAATCATTTGTTTGGATTTGGTGCAGGTGTTGCTCTTATTTTCTCTGGTTGCACGGTAAAGTAATTTTCGAGCTTCTTTGTCTCCTTTAAAATCTTCATGGTTCTTGATCAATTTTCTTGAATTAGATGAAGTGAATTTGCTGTGAAGTTAATCTTCAATGGGTTATCACCTAGGTAAGTTAACTTTAAATTGCCTTTACTTGCCTCTTTTCTCATATATGCTACTACACCTGCTTTTTATCTCCTAGCTTTACACATAACCTATATTAACTGGGTCTATTGTGAGAGAATATTCAAGAAGAATTTGAACTTTTCTTGAAGACATTCTACTTAAATAATTATTATCAATTATATTTAAATATAAAGTTCACACCATTTCAATGATCCAGGTAGAAAGAATGATAAAATACTGTCAAAGGTATAATAGTAATTGATTTCATTTCCATTTTTGGGTTGACGTTTGTGCATTTATCTAGCGTTTTCACCCATATTTTTTTATTTCTTTCCTTCTGAATGACATGTCCTCCCCTCCCTGACTCCACTTGTGATATTATACTAGGTTTTTTATTGTTTTTGTTGAATGACATATCCCTAGCTATTGGATTGTGTAACCTTTTCTTTGTATTCTAATTTAGCCTCTGCAAATTAGAAGAACTTTAGAGTATATTTTTATGGTAACCAAATGAATAACAAAGTATTAAAAATAAGAAAGTCCTAAATTTTGCAATGAATTTCAATTCGGGTAACTAGTACGGCTACATTTTCTGAACCATCAACCCTAAGATAAAGATGCAGGTAGAACAGAATCAGGAGTATGAAGTGCTGCTGAAATTTTGTATTTTATTTATACCTTTCAATTACTTTGGACCTGATTTATATGATTAGAATTATAAAATGGAAAAGGATGTTGCTTGAAAGTTGTTATTGGATAATTATTTTCTAATGAATAGTTGAAATACATATCTTAGTTGCATTGCTTCTTGTATACTTCTCTCATCACATGGCATTTCTATATTGTCTTTTGCTTTATACATTCTTGCAAATAATAAGTTCCTACCCTGGATATGTCATGTAACATACCTCAATGTGTTTGCCGAAGACCATAAAAAATGAATATGACAACTTCATACCTTGGTTGCCCTTCAAATCGATGCATCACATTTTATTGATATGTAGATTGTCTGTAAATAGATATCTTTAACTTGCTATATCTGCATATTCTTGGGTGATCTGTTGCTATATGATTATAAGGATATCTTATTAATTCAATATAATCTATGCAATTGTATCGACCCGAACGGTCGTTTTGAGCTTTTGCATTTCGCTCGCCAGTTCTCGGGCAAGACCAGCCCCGTATGATGTATTATGACTCGTGTGAATTGTCGGTTTTGGTTTTTTAGGGTAATCGGAGTGGATTTGGAAGAACAGTTCTCAGTTTAAAGCTTAAAAATTTGAAAGGTTTGACCAAGTTTTGACTTGTTTGTATATGATCTCGGATTTGAATTTTTATGATTTGGATAGCTCCGTTAGATTACTTAGGACTTAGGAGCATGATCGGAATGTATTTTGGAGGTCCGTGGAGGGTTTAGGCTTGAATTGACGAAATTGGGATTTTGGCGTTTTCCGGTTGATAGGTGAGATTTTGATATAGGGGTCGGAATGCAATTACGGAAGTTGGAGTAGGTCCGTTGTGTCATTTTGCGTGTGCAAAATTTCAGGTCATTCGGATGAGGTTTGACAGACTTTTTGATCGAAAGCGAAATTTGGAAGTTTTTGAAATTCTTAGGCTTGAATCTGATGTGATCTTGGTGTTTTCATGTTGTTTCGAGTGTTCCGAAGGTTGGAACAAGTTTGAATGATGATATGGAATATGTTGGCATGTTTGGTTGAGGTCTCGAGGGCCTCGGGTGAGTTTCGGGTGGTTGAACAGATCATTTCATGTTGGAAAAAGTTGCAGAAAAACTGTTGTTGGTGTTGCAGGTTTTTGACCTTCGCGTTCGCGATAGATGTCCCGCGTTCGCGAAGGGTTAGGATGTGAGGCAGTGGAGTTGTTCTTTGCGTTTGCGAAGGCGGTCCCATGTTCGCGAAGGGGATGAGGTCAGTGGTCATCGCGTTCGTGAGGGTTGTGCCGCGTTCGCGTAGAGGAAGTGGAATAGCTGGGACCCCAAGGCATTTGTTCTACGCGTTCACATAGTAGAGGTCGCGTTCGCGAAGAGGTAGGTCAGTTGTACATCGCTTTCGCGAGAGGGTCCTTGCGTTCGCGTAGAAGGAATTTTGGTCAATGAAGCTTTGTGCTTCGCGAACGCGAGGGTGTTGCCGCGTTCGCGATGAAGAAATATCTGGGCAGACAGTTTATATTTAAAAATCAAGGGTTTAAGTCCAATATCACAAAAAGCCATTGGAGAGCTCGAAAGAAGGTGAAAGTTGAGGAGATTTTCAGTGGAGCTATTGGGCTAAGTATTCTTCACTCATATTTGGTTTAATTCCATGATTTAGTCTTGAATTTCATCATTTAATTTGAGAAATTAGAGTGGAAATTCGGGAAAAATGGAAGAAAAGCTTGAGAATTCTTTTGGGGATTTGAATGGGCAATTAAGGTCGGACTTTGATGAATTTGTTATGGGTAGACTCGTGAGGGAATAAGGATTCTATTGAATTGGATACTTTCGAGTGGGCTTTGTTCCCTTAGAATATTTTGATGATATGAATATGTTTTTGGCTAGATTTGGAGCCTTCGAAGGCCGAGTCGAGAGGCAAAGGCATCGCGGGCTCGAGTTTGGACCGGATTGAGGTAAGTAATGATTGTAAATGTTTGTCCTGAGGGTATGAAACACCGGATTTCATATCGTTGTGCTACTTTGAGGTGACGCACACGCTAGATGATGAGCGTGGGATCATGCACCGTTGGGGATTGCGACTTAGTCTGTCCCGCATGACTGTTAAGTCGCGTATTTGATTGAAAACTGTTTGATATCATTGTGTTTTGGAAATTATTACCATGTTTTAGGCTGAATGTCATATTTAGGCTTCGTGCCAACTATTTTGGACCCTTAGGGGATTTTTACTACTACTCCTCTCTGTTTGACTTTATATTTGAACTCAGTCATGCCCTATTATACTGTTTTCATAACTCAGCCATATTTACTCTGTTTTGACTTTTTAAATGATATTTTGGGATGAGCATCATGTTTTTACTGTTGCCCGAGTGGCTTGAGAGATTTCTGACTGAGTGAGGCCGAGGGCTTGTGTTGTGAGGATATTATGGGATCGGGCTGCGCGCCGCAACAGTGTGGTACTGATTTATCATTATGAGGACGAGGCCTGATTTGTTACGCCACGAGGTGGCTTGATATGAGGCCGAGAGCATGTTTGATTATCCCACGAGATGGCTTGATATTGCTCTTGGGCCGTAAGGGGCCCCTCCCGGAGTCCGTACAACCCCAGTGAGCATGGGTACCTAGTGCGAGTGATATGATGTAGCCCGAGGGGCTGTTTACATTTTCTATCATTTATACTCATTATTTTATCACTCGTTTGAAAACATTGTAAGTTGTTTTAAAAAGGTTTTACTGAAACTGAGCTTGATTTACGAGGTAAATGATTTTGTGTACTGCTTTGAAAATGATCTACATTTGTTGTAGTGTTATGACGTGGATTGCATATTTTCTTATTGCTCATCTTTCATTTCCTTTTATTACTTACTGATTGGTGTACTCACATTACTCCCTACACCTTGTGTGCAGATTCAGGTAGTTTTGAACCCGGTAGCGGGTGTTGGTTGCTCAGTGGCAGAGCTATTGGAGTTAGCAAGGTAGCTGCCCGACATTCGCAGCACTGATTTTCTTCCTCTTGTCTTCCTTAGACTGTATTTAGTACATTCTTAGACTCTTGTTGTATTCAGACCTTAGTAGATGCTCGTGACTTGTGACACCCTGATGTCGGGCTTGTGTATTTATTCCGCACTGTTCATTTAGACTTAAATTATGAGATATTTGGATTAACTAAAAGCTTAAAAATGATTTATATTGATTAATAATTAATTCGGAAGTTGTGTCGGCTAGCCTAGTTTCACGATAGGCGCCATCACGATCGGGTCGGTTTTAGGATCGTGACAAGTTGGTATCAGAGCCTAGGTTACATAGGTCTCACGAGTCATGAGCAGGTTTAGTAGAGTTTCGCGGATCGATACGGAGACGTCTGTACTTATCCCCGGGAGGCTGCAGAACCTTTAGGAAAAACTTCACATTCTTGAATTCCTATCGTGCGTCCTTGATTCAGCTTGAAATGTAACTCTTTGAATTCCTTTCACGTGTCCGCATGCGCACATGAGCGCTTGGTATTGGTTGTGCGTCGACGGCTTGTGATTCCCTGATCGAGGGGCGAGATATGATCTCTATGTGTTGATGTTGTTCCAGTCTGGAGGACTTGAGGTCGGGCCTTGCCTGTAGCTTGAGCCCTAAGATGTTGATTGAGCAAGCGCGTGTTTCTGGATATATGTGTTCGATAGTGTCCCTATTAAGGGAAGTGATGACTGGATAGCTATGTGATGAGTATGATGTGACTGCAAGATGTGTTCATATGATTTGAATGAGACGAGAAGGGTCTGCTTGGAGGTGGTAAGAACTATCCGGTTCTTGATTTCCATCGTGATTTGATGTATAGCTCGAGTTGTGGGTGCATCGAAGGATCTTTTCATGTTGCCTAGTTGGGAAGTGAAGTAGATTTCATGTTGTGATATGAGTTCAGAATCAGGATGATTAAGTGACTTCGTAATGTTTAGGACAGTGGAAGGTTATAAAGAGATGTTAGTTTGAGGCGAAGCAGGTGGGTTATCTCCTGTGGAGTGTTCTGAAGTTTGTGTGATCCTTATGTTTTTTGTTGGAAGACTTCTTTTACCAGTGAAATATATGTGTTACAATTTGAATTCTGATCGCTTAAGAGAGTGGGCTTGATTGTTGCAAGGGTGAATGCGAGATTTGTAGAAGATTTGAAGTACTAGATGGTCTGTGTTGCACGAGCTTATGAAGGATTGAGTTTAATCTCACTATGGTATTATGGCAGTAATAGAGTATATGCATTATGAGTTATTGTGTGTTTTGATCTATGGATTTGAGCAAAGTGGGGGAGTCTGCTATTGATTAGTTGATTGCACGGTTATGTGCTATGTTGGTTCCAATTTGAGGCATACTGGTGAATCAGTTATGGCTTATGGAGGTTGAGACCGAGGATGGCTCGAGTAAAGAAAATTTCAATAAAGGTTATATTATGCTTTATGGATGTATAAGAATCACGGAATGACTTGAGTTGTTATTGGTAAAGGATGTACGGTGCATAGAACAGGAAGTTGCTCGGTCTTGTCACACCCCAAAACCGAGGGGCGTGACCGGCGCTCAACCGAGCAAGCCTGACTGAGCAAGCCTATTAAGTTTCATTCTACCCAAAATTAATTTATGAATAACAAGGAGATGAACTCCATAAATCCTACTTTATGAGCATTACATTGACAATTTTTATCTTTGTCTTTCATCAACAGTTCAACCATACTAACCAAATTATTACAATTAATAGATACGAAGGAAACATTCTGCCAAATAACAACATATCTAGTTCAAATTTTCAATACCCCACACCACCCATAATCTGTCTGCGGAGCCTCTAAAGATGGAAAAGACAAAGTGACCCTGCCGGCGACAAGGCCCCGGCTATACCTCAAAGCGGAACAACATAAGCAAAAGAAGTGTGACATATTCTATGCATAACCCCGGAAAGAAATGGGACTCACCAAAACTGCTGTGGAGAGAAAGGGAAGGCACCGCTACCTGCGATCAACGCTACCAGCTTCTAAGCCACCTACATCCATTAAAGATGTAGCGCCCCCGGCAAAAGGGACGTTAGTACCATCGAATAGTACTAGCATGTATGAACAAACTTTACTCTAAGTAGAATTAAACAATATACAAGTAGAAGACAGTCATGGAAATCAAACAATGCTGCACAGAAATACAGAGAACACAAGTGAGAGTCTCATAGTTTCTTATTTCGTCTTTTCATCCTTTTGATTTATAGTCTCTTAGTGTCAAGCGCCACAATTGATAATGCCACCGTGTCTTTTTACACGGAGTCCGGTCTCGGCCCGACCGGCTAAGCCATCCCAAGTGAGACATCACCAACA
This sequence comes from Nicotiana attenuata, assembly GCF_001879085.1. Taxonomy (NCBI): domain Eukaryota; kingdom Viridiplantae; phylum Streptophyta; class Magnoliopsida; order Solanales; family Solanaceae; genus Nicotiana; species Nicotiana attenuata. The sequence continues at coordinate 131,854 of NW_017672193.1, forward strand.
TCATAATTTATACTCATACTTCCGATGTAAATGCCACCATGTGTACAACATGGAGTCCGATCTCGGCCCGATCGGCTAAGCCATCTCACCTTAGGACATAACCATATCAAATTAATTATTTGGTTCATATTCCTTACCCATCATTTATCACATAGCCCTTGGCACTTGGATGCAATTAACAATTTGAGCTTATTTCCCTTTTCATTCGTTCGATAGTATTATCCTTCATATTGATAAGTTCCAACATATAATGAATTGTGCACATAATAGGATGAGCATAAAAAATCACGATTCACAACTTCAAGTAACATGGTGAAATGGTAAACAACTAAGACAATTAGGGAACAAAATCTTTCGCCTCAGCATATTAGAACAAACAATTCAAGTATGATCAAGCAAGGAACTCATACCAAATGCAAGAACACTAACGAGATGATTCTACAAAGACTAAAGTTAGCCATACATACCTCAAAGGGCTTTTTCTTAAGTTTTTACAATCCACCAATACCTCTAGTAATAAAAATCTATAAGGAGATAGCGGGAATCGATTAATAATTAGGAAGATTACCCATGGTGTAACTCTCATAGGAATTTCATCAAACACCTAATATGTGAAGTAGTCTACAAGGTCTGAAAATGGAAATTCCTTCCTCCCTCAACCAACTTTAACAGGAACTACCCAAATTAGTTTTTTAATATCACATACTACAACTTAGTCCCACATGCATGGCCTATTTCTAATCCCCGCAACATATTTGAACCCGTAACCTCTTACAAGAAATCTTGGAAGAAGGACTTACCCGGATGGAGGACAATCAAGTGGTTATCTTCCTTGATTCTTGAAAACATGAGCAAGAATTGGGTGATTATGAAGCTAGGCTCCTTCTCTCTCTTTCTCTCTCTCTATATGCTCTCAACTCTCTCTAAAATCAGTAGAAAATGACCCCAAATGAAGCCCCAAAGCCTATATATTAAAATGGGGTCGGGTTATAAAAATAGGAAACATAAGCCTCCAAAATTGGGTCTACGGTCGCATAATGGACCGCAAAACAAGAATGTGGGTCGCAAAATACATCGCAGAACTGGTGCCCAAAACTGGGCTACACTGATCCAGTTTGCGACCAGATTTGCGATCGCAGATCAATTATGCGGACCGCATAATGGTTTTGCGATCGCAGAACTGACACAGGATTGCATTTTTCCAACCTTTGGTAATTTCATCATAACTTTGTGTAGGAATGTCCAAATGACAAACTGTTTGAAGTGTTGGAAACTAGACTCGAAGACCTTTCGTATGATAGGTTGTTCATCACATAAAACCTTATATATATATATATATATATATACTCGTTCAAAGTGTGGACTTGTGCAAACTCATTTGGAATTTTAGCCTATTATGAAATTTTCCGATTTGACTTAGACTTAGGCACCTCCTTGGACCCCACATTACTTATTATACGACTTATACATTTATTTACCAAATCTAATTGATGCCCATCATGTTAATAGCCCATAAAATATTATAATTAGCCTACATGGCACCTCGAAATCCTAAATTACTTAGCAAAATTTTCCGGGGCCTTACATGTCTGGAAGAAAATGATTCTTGAACAACTTAGTGAACTCATCCCATGTCAATGGTGTTGCTCCTGTTAGGTTTCCTAGCAACACAGTTTCATACCATGTACTGGCCATATCCTCTAGTTTGTATGCTTCGAGCTCCACGATTCTCTCACTAGAACCTCCTAGAGCACGTAATGTCTTGAGTGTCCCATCCAAGAAACTTTGAGGATCTGCTGAATTATCGGAACCTGTGCATTTTGGTGATTTCAATTTCAGGAACTCTTGTAGGGATACTTCCTTATTTTTGAAAGTCTGAGTCTGTGTAGGTGCTTGTGTCTGTAAAGTAGCCTGAGGAGCTGAACTTCCACCCTGAGTAGGCACCGATGCCTCCAACACATTCAATAACCTTGCTACTACATCTGCAGGTAAGGCAAAAGTAGGTACAACAGTTGCCACTATTGGTGGAGCGTCCTGAACTCCGTGCCCTTGCACTTGATCTGGCATAGCATCTTGGGGTTGACCCATGTTACCAACTTCAGGTGGAGGAGCAGTCTGTCTTCTAGTTTGATGAACCCCAACTTGACCTCCACCTCGGGTAGCACCACGTCCAGCAGATGAGGGTGTGCGTGTCCTAGCCATCTGCAAAAGAAATATTCCAAAGTCAATATCAAGTTAGCTCAATGCACGATCAAAGAATGAAAGAAGGGAAAACATTCCTAGATGTTTAGTAGCCTCAAGATCATAAGTATGGGCGCCTACATACTCATGATCAAGACTCTATTAAACATTGCTCCATGACTCGGGACTTAAAGCCTAAGCTCTGATACCAATTTTTTCACGACCCAATTTAGGATCATGACCGGCACTTAGGAGAAAGTTCCACCAAGTAATCCTCAACGGTATTTTACAGAAAATCGGACAGAGTTTCCCGTATTTTTGGACTATCCCAAAAATTTCCCTATCTCAAAAATCAACAACCAACCATCCTAATATCAAAACAAACAATCGACAATTTATCAATTAACAAAGCAAGTCTCCACCATTACTAATCAACCGGCTAACAATCAGAAATACCAATTTGTCTCCAACTTTGATAATAAAGAACGATACTCAACATAAGACTATAATAACAAAAAAATACTCAAGACACTAAAAGGATGACTATGGAGCGACTATAAGAGTTCAAAGAAAAGACCATAAAAATAAATAAAATCTCCGCCCACGCGAACAAGTGCGAGGTTCACCAAGAACTATCAACATGTGCTCTCTAATTAACGAAATACTCACCTGCGTCAACTGATGTCTCTGTAAAAAAATTAGCGGGGAATGAGTCGCTAGCTCAATGAGTAATAACACTTAGCCACAACCATTTTTATTGGGGACAAGTCAGAAAACATGCTAGTATCTCAAACAGAAAATAAGATAAAAATGCCCTTTCAGAAACAATAAATAATTTTCAGTCTCATCATGCTTTTCTTGTAGTATAATACAATTAACAATTCAGTAATAAGCTCAGTAACCACTGTGTAATAATAATATTCATATTTGGAAGGTTTAATGAACGGATCATGTAATCGATATAACTATGGACTTCTTCGCAAGAAGTCAAATATAACGGTAGTTCCTACTCGAGGAAAATTGGTAACGATATGCTAGTTCTACCTTCCCACTAGCAAGGGCTATAATTGTACTATGTAATCGATAAATACAAGGTGCACCAGGTCTAACGAACCCGCCGTTAGCTACATGATCCTTCAAAGTCTACTCTCATTTATACTTGTCTCTGTATCCGTATATACTCATAGGAAAATGTTTTAAAGCAATATAGGGCATTTTGGTTCTTATCAAATCATGTAATTTCATTTCGATAATAGTAAATTCAAGTAATTGTAAAACATATCTAGTGACAGCAAGAATATTTAACTAATCATGTCAAATAACTATTTCGGTATCATATTGAGTAAAAGACTTGTCCCACATGCAACTCAAAATAATCGGTAGCATATTCATATTAAAGATCATGTGTAAATCATGCAAGTTATGGAAACACAAATTGCGGTAAGATTACTACTCACAGTACTCGTGCCGAAATACCAAATGCTTCACCTCGAGCAATTCGTACAAATTCCTCCAATCAATCTTTAATTACATAATATCAATCTCATGTTAATTGTCTCATTTAGGCTAAATCCATCACTAATTTAGAATACCCAATCCTCCCAGTTTTATATTTTATCATCAATTCGCCGAATGTACTTCAACTGCTTAATCCACCCAACCTCATTACTCTAATCATTGTCAATCATCTCATTATTACAATTTATTGGCTACTCCTTAGTATCTGTCACGACCCCAAACCGGACACGGTTCCCAAATTCATTTTTAACAATTAATAAGTCAATTTAAGTCATTTATAAGAATAAATCCCCAACAAGTATAAATTTAGCGAAATAGAACAAGTGCAGAAATAGATACAGCCCGACATCGGGGTGTCACAAGTCACGAGCATCTACTAAGGTCTAAATACAGCGGAACTTCTAAAAATGTACTAAATACAGTTTAATGACATCAAGAGGGAGAAAAGCAGTGCTGCGAACGTCGGGCAGCTACCTTGCTAAACTCCGATGACTCTGCCTCTGAGCAACCAATACCCACTACCGGGTTCAAAAATACCTGAATCTGTACACAAGGTGCAGGGACTAAAGTGAGTACTCCAACTCAGTGAGTAATAACAATAAATGAAGACTGAGCGATAAGAAATCACGTAAAGGTACATCAACATGCTATATAGAAGCAGTATAAAACCAGTAAGAAAGAAAGGAAGCTGTGAAATCTCTTAAAATATCTTAGCTCAGTTTAAACTTCTTTAAAATGCCTTTTCACAGTTAAACAAGTAAACGAAAAGCAGCTAGAACAGATAAGCACAGAAAATCCGCCCCTCGGGCACAAATAACAACTGAAACGCCCCCTCGGGCAACAACATGGAACATCACTAGCCCCTCGGGCTATATCTCACATCACAATGGGTACCCGTGGTCATTAGGGGTGTGCAGACTCCTGGAGGGGCCCCTTACGGCCCAAGCGCAATATCAAGCCATCTCGTGGCATCATCACTAGGCTCTCGACCTCATATCAACAAGCCACCTCGTGGCGTACAAATCTCAGCCCCTCAGCCTCATAATCATAATCAGTGTATCACGGCATGCAGCCCGACCCAAAAGTATCCTCACAACACAGGCCCTCGGCCTTACTCAGTTAGAATCTCACAACCCACTTGGGCAATAGTAAAACATGATGCTCAACCCAAAATATTATTTAATGTGTTAAAACAGAGTTAACATGGCTGAGTTATGAAAACATTATAATATAGCGTGACTGAGTTCAAGTATAAAGTCAAAACAGTGAGGAAATATCAGGAAAAGTCCCCTAAGGGTTCAAATAGTTGGCACGAGGCCCAAATATGGCATTCAGCCCAAAACATGATGATAGCAAATAGTTTTCAGTCAAATACGCGGTAAAACAGTCATTCGGGATGGACTAAGTCATAATCCCCAACAGTGCACGACCTCACCCTCGTCATCTAGCATGTGCGTCACCTTAATATAGCACAACGATGTGCAATCCGGGGTTTCATACCCTCAGGACAACATTTACAATTATTACTCACCTCGATCCGGTCCAAACTCTAGCCCGCGATGCCTTTTCCCTCACGAATCAACCTCCGGATGCTCCAAATCTAGCCACAATCAGTCATAACCATTAAAATATGCTAAGGGAACAAAGCCCACTCAAAAATATCCAATTTACATCAAAAATCCCGAAATTGCTCAAACCCGGCCCCCGGGCCCACGTCTCGGATTCTGATAAAATTTACATCAATAGATTCCTTATCTCCCCACGAGTTCATACATATCAAAAGTACCAAAATCCAACCACAAACGACCCCTCAAATCCCAAATCCTAGGTCTCCAATTACAAGCCCTAGTTCTTCAATACTAGGCTTAAATTCCATGACTAATTAGGTAGAATTCACATAAGAATCGAGTATTGAGTTCAAAAATATTACCTCCGGGTGTTATCTCTTGAAGCCTTTTCAAATCGTCTCAAAAATCTCCAAAATCGCCCAAAAATGGTGAAAGTTAGCCCCAAAATCGCGGACAATGGCTATTTAAACATTCTGCCCAGGCATCAAAAGCCTTATTCGGGAACGCGGTTCAAGCCTCGCGTTCGCGAAGCACAAACTCAAGCTGACCAATTCTTCCTTCATCGCGATCGCGACTATCACTATGCGAACGCGAAAGCTTAACTTTCTAACTCACCGCGAACGCGACACTACATCCTCGAACGCGAAGAACAACCACCCTGGACCCAGCTGCTCACCTTACTTCTATGCGAACGCGGCATGAACCTCGCGAACGCGATGCACAAGACTCTAGCCCTTCGCGAACACAGAGCCTTCCTCACGAACGCGAAGGCTAAATCCTCACCCTCACCAGCTAACCCTTCGCGAACGCAAGGACCTACTCGCGAACGCGAAGGTCAATTTTCCTGCAACCCTTCAGCAGATTTCTGCAACTTTTCAAAACATGAAATGGCCCGATTGACCACCCGAATCTCTTCCGAGGCCCTCGGGACCTCAACCAAACATGCCATCCCATAACACCATTCAAACTTGTTTCAACCTTCGGAACACTAAAAACAACATCAAAATACCAAATTTGCATTGGATTCAAGCCTAAAAATTCCAAAATCTTCTAAATTACGCTTTTGATAAAAAACCCAACTAAACCACATCCGAATGACCTGAAATTTCGCACACACATCCCAGAACTATTGCAACTCTCGGAATTCCATTCCGACCCCTATATCAAAATCTCACCTATCAACCGGAGAACACCACAAATCCAATTTCGCCAATTCAAGCCTAAATCTACTACGGACCTCCAAATTACATTTCGATCACGCTCCTAAGTCCCGAATCACCTAACGGAGCTAACCAAATCATAAAAATCCAAATTCGAGATCAAATAATAAAAAGTCAAGATTGAGTCAAACCTTTCAAATTTAAAGCTTCCTAGCTGAGAATCATCCTTCCATATCTATTCCGATTAACCTGAAAACCAAAACCGACGATTTACATAAGTCACAATGCATAATATGGGGCCAGTCATGCCCGAGAACTGGCGAGCGAAGCGCAAAAGCTCAAAACGACCGGTCGGGTCGTTACATCCTCCCCCACTTAAACATACGCTCGTCCTCGAACGTGCCCAGAGTTGTTCCAAAAGTCAACCAATCGCTGAATAACCTTACCATGCACATACCCGGGGGTAATCCCACGTCACCCTATCTCATATAGGTCCGATAATACGATGTAACTGAAATTTCACAATCCAACCTAGCCCATAAACCTTAGAACCACATTTCCACTTCTGGAATCATCCACAAGATCAGAATCTCACATCTATACTCTGAATAAGCCCGAACCAACTATAATAACCCATACCTGCAACCTCAGGTGCGATTACATGATATACCACATAACTCAAACACTTGTAGCGATAATTTCTGATCACAACAGTTGCACACACCAAACGAATACCGATAGAAAACCTCTTATCAACTAAAGTCTCATTCCAACACTTTCATATACTGCCAATGATAAATGAAACACGCAGTAAGCCATAACCACTTCTCAGATCAACCATTCATGAAGCCACTTCTCCTTTGGCAAAGACCATAGCAAATTTCTGAGTCGAACCTCGATATTATCCTTCCAACATGCTGAAATCGAATCCGTTTGTATACATTATAGATCCTAATAATCTCATCTAATTCCAACACGACTACTCTGGTGGCATGACACATCAATACAGTCTACAGCCATAACTCGTGCAATCCGTGCACTAATAAACAACAATTTGAACGTACTCAAATCATGAAAAATGACTCAATGAAAGAGGTGTACCGCAAGCTCACCAGTGCCACCACAACACAATGCTAAGAACCCGTCACACATCGTCGAAACAGAACACATGAGTCTACCCCGAAGGGTCATACTTCCACATAACTTTGCTGCAAGGCGCGACCCTATCCAAACACTGGTCCACATGAAACACCTCTAAGTCGCTATGCTCAAAATCGACAACCACACGCAACTTGATGTCTAGAACCAAAGCAAATCTTCATAACCACGGTGGAGCAAATAACATAACACCACACAACCCGAAATGGACATAACCGATACGCCATTTACCGAGCAATACCCAAATACCCTTCCCGCTCGACTTCCACTATGAAACCCCAATAGAACTGCACCATCTGTGCCGATAACCAACAAATCATAACGCCTCGCAACACAGAAAAGCAACTCATAGATCACCTTAGAACACTAATAGCTCAATAACAACCGAATCAACTCATCCCTCACCAATAGCAACTCGAAGTCAACAAAGCCGTCTCGATGCAGAACACACATCCATATAGGTCTACCAATGAACCCCTTATCAGGGAGTTCCTGAAGCTGCCCCTTCAACTCCTCTCACTCCACCGGTGCCATATGACTCGATGCCCAGCACCAAATCAATACCAAAATCAACAACCCTGTCCGGCGTCACATGCCCGACAGCAGGAAACACATTCGGAAAAGTCCTCATCACTAGAACTGGATCAATAGTAGGAGTCTCTGCGCTGACATCCATCACGAAAGCCAAATAGGAAAGATAACCCTTCCCAACCATTAGCTGGGTTTCCAAAAAAAATGACACCACCCTACTGGGAACATAATCCGTCGAACCTCGCCACTCAATCCGTGGCATTCCCGGCATAGCCAACATCGCCGCCTTAGCGCAATAGTCTAGAATAACACGACACGGAGACAACCAGTCTATACCCAATATTACATCAAAATCTAACATAGCAAGCAACAAAATATCCACTCGGGTCTCCAAACCCCGATAGTCATTACACAGTGCAGATATACGCGACCCACAACCACAACATAACTTGTTTGTGAGAACTCCCAGTCTCCAAATCCATACAGCACATGAATCACCATAACTGATCCCAATTCCGCCGTCCGAATTTACAACACACCTCTAATACCCAATCATTTCACGAGAGGTACTCTAAAAATTCTTCTGTGCCACCAAGCAACTCGAATGTCAGCAGTCGATCCAACAAAAGAGAGCCGCGATATAAATGATTTATTATTAACTCAATCACATTGCCCCTTTCTGGAACGTATGCCCTCATCAAGCCGCACAAATTAGTAATACCATTCCCTCAAATCATCTGAAGCTGCCCGTGCTGCCTAAGAATTTTATGACCTATCTTTCAAAACTGAACCGTAACCTTACACACGCAAATCTCAATCCTCCACAACATACCGCATATACCATACCATCCTAGGATAAACATGAGAACTTCATATCCCTCTGAGCCACAAGCAACTATGTACTCAGCTTAACCAAGAACTTTCCATTGATCCCTTCTAGAAGAAAATCACTATACCTCACATGCTCCTCACGCTCGTAGAAAATACGCATCTCTAACCGTGGTAGAAACCATCAAGAACTCTCCGAATCCCATTTGCACAAAACTAACCCGTCAGGACTGAATCCTTCTAACTCGACCAAGCTATGCAGGCCACTAAAACCCAAGAGCATTGCCATGAAACACTTGTATGAACTCATTACCTCAGAAGCATCCAAAGAACTAATCATATCCTTACCATGCCGATCCGGCCTACTACCAAGCTATCCCATCTATCTGAGTTCCCTTCTGATTTACCTTCAGCTTGATACTCCTTCTTGCTATAACACCACCATTCCTCAACCCAAACTCACCACACGAGACCCAAGCATAAAACCATCCCGTCTAACGCTCATAAGTCGCTGAGTACTCTCTTAAATATTCCCAAAAACACTACGTTCAAAATACCTACCCCGAAGAGGCTTCTTGCGAATTCGGAACCATTACCTTCCTAATACTAATATGTAGAATCCCATAACTAATATAGAAATGACACAAGTCTTGACACTCTCCAATGCAAACCTCAATTTCTAGCTAATTATACAACCGGAAAATCTCCAATTATTATATGTAAAATCTTGAACCCACTAGGACCATTCTCGAGAGTCATCCACTCTACTCAAACCGCAATTAGACTAATCAAATGAACCGAACAACGTGTGCCTTATTAGCACTCCGACACCGCAGAATGTAACCTCACCTTAATGCAACCAAGCAACTTCCTGTTCTATGCACCGAACATCATTTACCAATGACCACTCAAGACGTTCCGTGATTCTCATACACCTAGGAAGCATGACATAACCTTAATTGAAATTTCCTTTACTCGAGCCATTCTCGGTCTCAATCTCCGTAAGCCATAACTGATTCACCAGCACGCCTCAAACTGCAACCAACATAGCATAAAACCGTGCAATCAACTAATCAATTGCAGACTCCCCCACTTGGTTCGAAGCCATAGATCAACACACACACAATAACTCATAACGCGTATACTCTATTACTACCATAATACCATAGTGAGATTGAACTCAATCCTTCATCAGCTCGTGAAACACAGGCCATCTAGTACTTTAAATCTTCTGCAAATCTCGCATTCACCCTTGTAACAGTTAAACCCACTCTCATAAGCGACCCAAATTTAAATTGCAACACATATATTTCCCTTGTAAGGAGATCTTCTAACATACAACATAAGGATCACACAACTTCAGAACACTCCGCAGGGGATAACCCACCTGCTTCGCCTCAAACTAACATTTCTGTATACCTTCCACCGTCATAAACATTACGTAGTCACTTAATCTTCCTGAGTCTGAACACATACCGCAACATGAAATTTACTTCACTCCAGAAAAATGAGAAGGTTCTTCACACACCCATAACTCGGGGCTATACCTCAAATCAAGATGGAAATCAAGCACCTAATAGTTCTTTTATCTTCTAGCAGACCCTTCTCGACTCATTCGATTCATATGAACACATCTCGCAGTCACATCACCCTCATCACGTGGCTATCCAGTCATTAATTCCCTTAATAGGGACACAACAGAACATATAGATCCAGAAACACGCGCTCACGCAATCAACAACACAGGGCTCGAGCTATAGGCAAAAATCCGGCCTCAAGTCTTCCAGACTGGCCGACCATCAACACATTGAGATCATATCTCGCCCCTCGATCGGGGAATAACAAGCCATCGATGCACATCTGATACTGAGCGCTCATGCACGCATACAAACGCGTGGAAGGAATTCAAAGAGTTACATTTCAAGCTGAATCAAGGACGCACGATAAGAATTAAAGAATGTGAAGTTTCTTCGTAAAGGTTCGGCAGCCTCCCGAGGATAAGTACAGACGTCTCCGTACCAATCCGCGAGACTCTACTAAACCTGCTCATGAATCGTGAGAACTATGTAATCGAAGCTTTGATATCAACTTGTCATGACCCCAAACCGGACCCGGTTGTGATGGCGCCTCTCGTGAAGACAAGGCCAGCCGACACAGTTCCCAAATTCATTTTTAACAATTAATAAGTCAATTTAAGTCATTTATTAGAATAAATCCCAACAAATATAAATTTAGCGAAATAGAACAAGTGCGGAAATAGATACAGCCCGACATCGGGGTGTCACAAGTCACGAGCATCTACTAAGGTCTAAATACAATGTAACTTCTAAAAATGTACTAAATACAGCCTAATGATATCAAGAGGGAGAAAAGCAGTGCTGCGAACCTCAGGCAGCTACCTTGCTAAACTCCGATGACTCTGCCTCTGAGCAACCAATACCCGCAATCGGGTTCAGTAATACCTAAATCTGCACACAAGGTGCAGGGAGTAAAGTGAGTACTCCAACTCAGTGAGTAATAACAATAAATGAAGACTGAGTGATAAGAAATCACGTAAAAGTACATCAACATGCTATATAGAAGCAGTATAAAACAAGTAAGAAAGCAATGAAGCTGTGAAATCTCTTAAAACATCTTAGCTCAGTTTAAACTTCTTTAAAATACCTTTTCACAGTTAAACAAGTAAACGAAAAGCAGTGAGAATAGATAAGCACAGAAAATCTGCCTCTCGGGCACAAATACCAACAGAAACAGCCCCTCAGGTAACAACATGGAACATCACCAGCCCCTCGGGCTATATCCACATCACAATGGGTACCCGCGCTCACTGGGGGTGTGCAGACTCCTGGAGGGGCCCCTTACGGCCCAAGCGCAATATCAAGCCATCTAGTGGAATCATCACTAGGCTCTCGGCCTCATAATCATAATCAGTGTATCACTGCTGCAGCGTGCAGCCCGACCCAAAAGTATCCTCACAACACAGGCCCTCGGCCTTACTTAGTCAGAATCTCATAAGCCACTCGGGCAACAGTAAAACATGATGCTCAGCCCAAAATATCACTTAACGTGTTAGAACAGAGTAAACATGACTGAGTTATGAAAACAGTATAATATAGCGTGACTGAGTTCAAGAATAAAATCAAAACAGTGAGGAAATATTAGGAAAAGTTCCCTAAGGGTTCAAATAGTTGGCGCGAGGCCCAAATATGACATTCAGCCCAAAACGTGATGATAGCAAACAGTCTTCAGTCAAATCGGTAAAACAGTCGTTCGGGATGGAAAGTCACAATCCCAAATAGTGCACGACCCCACGCTCGTCATCTAGCGTGTGCGTCACCTCAATATAGCACAACGATGTGCAATCCGGGGTTTCATACCCTCAGGACAATATTTACAATCATTACTCACCTCGATCCAGTCCAAACTCTAGCCCGCGATGCCTTTGCCCTCACGAATCGACCTCCGGATGCTCCAAATCTAGCCACAATCAGTACATAACCATTAAAATATGCTAAGGGAACAAAGCCCACTCGAAAATATCCAATTTACATCAATATCCCGAAATTGCTCAAACCTGGCCCCCGGGCCCACGTCTCGGATTTCGATAAAATTTACATCAATAGATTCCTTATCTCCCCACAAGTTCATACATATCAAAAGTACCAAAATCCAACCACAAACGACCCCTCAAATTCCAAATCTTAGGTCTCCAATTACAAGCCCTAGTTCTTCAATACTAGGCTTAAATTCCATGATTAATTAGGTAGGATTCACATAAGAATCGAGTATTGAGTTCAAAAATCTTACTTCCAGATGTTATCTCTTGAATCCCTCTTCAAATCCTCTCTAAAAGCTCCAGAATCGCCCAAAAAAAGGTGAAAGTTAGCCCCAAAATCGCGAACAATGGCTATTTAAACATTCTGCCCAGGCATCAAAAGCCTTCCTCGCGAACGTGGTCAAAGCCTCGCGTTCGCGAAGCACAAACTCAAGCTGACCAATTCTTCCTTCATCGCGATCGTGACTACCACTACGCGAACACGAAAGCTTAACTTTCTAACTCACCGCGAACGCGACACTACATCCGCGAACGCGAAGAACAACCACCCTGGACCCAGCTGCTCACCTTACTTCTATGCAAACGCGGCATGAACCTCGCGAACGCGATGTACAAGACTCCAACCCTTCGGGAACACGGAGCCTTCCTCGCGAACGCGAAGGCTAAATCCTTAGCCTCACCAGCTAACCCTTCGCGAACGCGAGGACCTACTCGCGAACGCGAAGGTCGATTTTCCTACAACCCTTCAGCAGTTTTCTGCCACTTTTTAAAATATGAAATGGCCCGATTGACCACCCGAAACTCACCCGAGGCCCTCGGGGACCTCAACCAAACATGCCAACATATCCCACAACACCATTCAAACTTGTTCCAACCTTTGGAACACTCAAAACAACGTCAAAATACCAAATTTGCATCTGACTCAAGCCTAAAAATTCCAAAATCTTCTAAATTACGCTTTTGATCAAAAACCCAACCAAACCACGTCCGAATGACCTAAAATTTTGCACATACATCCCAAATGATACAACGGAACTACTGCAACTCCCGGAATTCCTTTCCGACCCCTATATCAAAATCTCACCTACCATCCGGAGAACGCCACAAATTCAATTTCGCCAATTCAAGCCTAATCTACTACGCACCTCCAAATTACATTCCGATACGCTCCTAAGACCCGAATCACCTAACGGAGCTAACCAAATCATAATAATCTAAATCCGAGATCAAATACTAAAAAGTCAAGATTAAGTCAAACCCTTCAAATTTAAAGCTTCCAGTTGAGAATCATCCTTCCATATCTATTCCGATTAACTTGAAAACCAAAACCGACGATTTAAATAAGTCACAATGCATAATACGTGGCTCGTCATGCCCGAGAACTAGCGAGCGAAGTGCAAAAGCTCAAAACGATCGGTCGGGTCTTTACAGTATCCAAATTTAAAACCAGCAACAGTAGAAACAACGTGGATTTCTATGCATTCTAAATTCCTCAAAACTTAAATCATTATTACCACCATCATGGTGCCAATTATTGGCAATCATTACATCTTATAAACCAAAATAAAGAAATTTTTACCAAAATAACTCTACATAGCAGTAGCTTTTAACCTAATATTTTATTACTATCTTTACTTTTTAATCATTACCATATCACTAGCTGATTTTTACAAACATCATATAATTATTAAACTAACATCACATGGCTCATAATTGAGCCATCACTACACATCTCCCTTTTTTTTACAAGAACCTATTTGTTTATAATATTTTTTAAGTACAATACAATGTTGGGCAAATTTCAAAAATTACCTATGAAAAGCTCACACAGTGATGACTTTGCTCGCCGCCGTTAATGGTCCTAAATGTTTTGCTTCTTTTTTTATTACGCCTTATGTTTATTTTTTTTTCTCTAATTCCTAGGTCTCTAAAATATAGCAGCAACGAATGGACTTGGCTTACTCCTTATTTAATAATTAGCCAAAATTAACTATATAAGCATGGTTCAAAAGTTAATATTTGACCCCAATACTTACAAATTAAATTACTTCTCCAATCTCCTAATAAATAAGTGTATTAAAATATTTTAGATTATTACAACCCATTTTCTAATATTGTGAAAACTGAAAGTGTGATTGCCATAGATATAAAATTATTCCTTATATTTAAAAAAGATTGACACAATTTGTTTATTAGTCTGTTTGAAAAAAGTTTAACACCTTTCAATATTTCCTTAATAAGAAACATTTATAACCACATAAGTGATATGATACGTTTCAGACCACAAGTTTCAAAAATTTACAACCACGAAAATGATATGGCTTATTTAAGATTGTACATCACAAAAGTCTTACTGTTTTCTTTATTAAAGTTTTCGCCAAATCAAATTAAAACAATCTTTCTGAAATGGAGGGAGTATTATACACATTAATATCTACAGAAGTCAGTGACTGTGAGGACTTAGACTTATAGCCTGTTTGGCCAAGCTTTTTTTGAGGCAAAGGTATTTTTTTGTTGTTTTCAAAAGTTTATTTATTTTTATTTTAAAAAAAAAGGGTGTTTTACCATGTTTTTGAAAGGAAAAAAGTGCTTTTGAGGAGAAGCGGAAGCAGTATTTGAGAAAAAAATAGTTTCTCTCCAAAAATATATTTAATAGTTCTTTTTAAAAGCTTGGTCAAACACTAATTGCTATTCAAAATACTTTTCAAATTAAGTAGCCAAACATAAATTGTTTCTCATCAAAAATATTGTTTTGGAACACTTTTGAGAAAATCACTTATCAAAATAAGCTGATTTTACAAGCTTGGCCATTGAGGCTATTAGATTTGCCAGTAATTACTATTTGTCAGTCAGGCAAGGCCAACATTATTGTTGAATTTACAATCCACAGTAGAACTGTCAACAATTCATTTCTAATACTATCAAAAAATTCAATAAATTAATACTATATGCTGGATGGACCTGACATTTTTGTAGACTGAATTCATATGTTTTCCGTAGAATCAATAGTAGATTATAGATATATGCCAAAGACATAGTCTGCTTTATTGAGACTATTAGAACTTTAAATTAAATAGATGGAATTTTTTCCAAAATTGGAAGAACAAATTCGAAAACAATAATAGTAACTACGCTTCAATTTGGATAAGGTAGAATCAACAAAACTCATAGGAACAAAAAAAACGTTATTATTAACTACGGCTTAATCTCAACCAAGTAGATTAAAAATAATACTGCCTACGATCGACAACTCATCAGAGTGTCGCATTTAATACGCAAAAAAAGAGTGCATAAAATTAGAGAAAACAACACATTACATGAAAAAACTCCATTTTGACCTATGACATCTAATTTAAGCCTCAATATTTTGATCTTTTTCATCTTTAGCTGTTGATCTTGGTTACCACTTCAAGAATTCATATTAGCTTGAGAAATTGGTGCGACATTTGTTTTCAATTTTTTTGTCCAGCTTCTAAACTATATGAACAACTTCCAGTGAACAACACTGTTGAGTAGCTTGAGGAAGGCCAAGGACCAAAATCAGCAATACCATTTGGAATATCACTACCAATTTCATCCCCCATATAAGCATTAATATCATCAAAATTGAGAGGAATATCACTACCTATTTCATCCCCCATATAAGCATTAATATTATCAAAATTGAGATATATGAATGTAGCAAATCCATCTAAATCAGAGTTTTGAGAAATGGAGGAAAAAGTGCTAAGATTTTCTATAGCATTATAATAGGGCAGTGGAGGTAAATCTTGGTGCATGATTGAAATGTTTGCGGTTTCGATATTATTTTCTAGTGAAGGGTGTTCAACTGGCCACCCTTTGGTGACTGCAATTACATTACTAGCAATTTGAGGTTGGTATTGTTGGAGAGGGAAATTGGTAACAAAATCAGAGTAGGAATTTGGAGTTTCCTTAGAACTACTATCATTATGAGAAATATAATTAGGATTATGGTAGATGGGAAAAGTATATGGTGATCGATCAAAATTTTGGTTGAAATGAAGGTTAGGGTTTGGAGTTTGTGGAGGAATAGGATGATTACATTGTGTCAACATAGATACTTGGTCATCATCCTTTATTGTGCCATGGTAGTAGATCACACAAATTGTCAGCTCATTCTTTGTCTAACAAAAAAAGAAAGAAAAAAAGAAGAAGAGGAGGAAAATATCAGACAAAAAAGGAATAAAAGATTTTTATATTTATTTATTTTTGAACAGTAGAATATGAGTATATCGTTTATAGTCTAGTGATATTAGTGAGAGTCTTTCACACAAAAAAAAATATGAAGTGATTTCCACTATTCTCTATTCCCTTTACATCTTTTACCCCTACATATATATATATATATATCCTTTACCAAACTCCAAGGACGTCTCAATAAAATTCGTGGCCTAAAGCCAAATTTTAAGGCGCCTTTTTTTTATACTGTAGTTATCTTACAAAATGTAATACTAATATTTACTTTGGTTTTTTCCTTTTTTTTGTCTATAATTTAGTTATCTTACAAAATATAATACGTAGTACTAATATTTACAGTGGTAAGAAAATTCAAGTTACTAAGATGTTAGCCACGTATTTACAATGTGTTGCTATGGATCTTATTGTAAAAAATATCAGTTACCAATATGAAGATTTGAGTATTTTAATTCAAAGTTCTAAAATATTTTTATTTTTAAGAAATAGACAGCCTTTATTTCTACTTTTATAAGGAGTTTGTATATGTCACGACCCAGATTTCCTACCCTCGAGAGTCGTGATGTCACCTACTAGTGAAAGCTAGGCAAGATAACAGTTTCGATTAATCTACCCTTGTCATGTTCAATCACTTAACGATTTCAAGTTTACAAATTATAAACAGCGAAAAATGATAATGCGGAAGAACGAAATTTAAAAATTTAGCTAATACCAATACGAATCTATAAACATAAACCACCCAGAACTGGTGTCACAATCTCACGGACTATCTAAGAAAAAGTACAAATAGGGTCTGAACAATAAAGTACATGTCTGTCTCTGAAATAGAAAAGAGTAGAAAGAAACTAGATAGGAAGGGGACGCCAAGGCCTGCGGACGCCTGCGGACTACCTTGGGTCTCCGATGGCCTGAATGTAGCAACCCCTAGCTAAGGTCCATATGCTCCAGTACAGGGATCTGCACAAAAGAGTGAAGAGTGTAGTATCAGCACAACCGGCCCCATGTGCTGATAAGTGTCGAGCCTAACCTCGGCGAAGCAGTGACGAGGCTAGGACACAACAACGAAATAACCTGCGGTTAAATAGTATCTAGCAGAATATCAGTAAAAGAAGCAATTCAAAAGTAACGGAGAGGGTTAACAATCTATGGGGAACACCAACATAATGAATCACAGTAATAATGGAATAAGACAATTAAGGCGTTTGAACCGATAACAGCGAGAAACCATAAAAACAGGCAATAAGTGCACGGCATCACCCTTCGTGCTTTTACTCTAAATCCTCACCAATGCAATCAAATAATGAAAATGTGCACGGCATCACCCTTCGTGCTTTATCTCTCTTCATCACCATATAAATATTAGAAATGTGCACGACTTCACCCTTCGTGCTTTATCTCTCTTTCCTCACCAAATGCATAAGTATGAATGTGCACGGCATCACCCTTCGTGCTTTATCAATCTTTCCTCACCCAAACAATAGCAACAATAATATCCCGACAAGGGAATCAACAATAAGTATAAATACATCTCGGCAAGGGAAACAACAACAAGAATTAAATACGTCCCGGCAAGGGAATCAGCTATAACCAAACTTGTACCAATAATCAACTTCACAATTGAACCTCAACTAGAGCCAATGCTCAACAATAACCAAATACCAAGAAGAAAATCATAAATCTTGCTCAACATGGATGATCAACAATTTAAGCATTAATAGTACTTATTAAGAAACGCAACGATCACAATTTAAGACCCACGGGCATGCTTGGCACCAATATATAGATACTCGTCATCATATATATATGTTGTATACTACACTAGCACATAGCAAATAAGGCACAACACCTATTCCCTCAAGCTAAGGTTAGACCAATACTTACCTCGAACTTTCACGGCCAACTCAAGCCTCAAACACCGCTTTCCCTTTAGAATTCGCCTCCAATTCAATTGTATCTAGTCAACATTAACTTATCAACATCAATAAATGCTAAAGAATTCATACCCAATGCTTAATTATAGGTTTTCCATTATTTTCCCCAAAAAGTCAAAAATCGACCCCAGGCCCGCTTGGTCAAACTCGAGGTTCGGACCAAAACCCGATCACCCATTCACCCACAAGCGCGAATATGTAATTAGTTTCAAAATCCGACCCCAAAACGAGGTCTAAATTCCAATTATTCAAAAAGCCCTAATTCTATCCAAAAATCCCTAATTCTACCATTGAAGAACAAGATTTAGGCCTAGAAATCTAATGGGTGTTGATGGAAAGTGAAGGAATAGAGTTCAAGAACATATACCTATGATTTGGGGTTGAATTTGCTATTCAAAAATCATCTAGAGTCTGATTTTGGGGAAGAAGATATGAAAATATGGCTAAATTCCCGTTCTGGTTCTGTTTTAAATCGTTGGACAGACCTTCTTCGCATTCGCGAAGGGTCTGTCGCGTTCGCGAAGCTTTTGCTAGAAGAGCCTTCGCGTTCGCGAGGTACTGTACGCGTTCGCGAAGGTTCAACCCCCCCCCCCCTGACCTTCGCGTTTGCGAGCCAAGTGTCGCGTTCGCGTAGAGAATTTTCGCTTCCCCCAGTTCCCTGCCAAAAGGCCTTCGCGTTCGCGATAGCAGGTCCGCGTTCGCAAAGGGTAACACCCCTAAGGATTCGCGTTTGCGACCTGTGTCTCGCGTTCACGTAGAAGGAATTTTCCTTCGGTCCCACTTTGCTCTTCGCGTTCGCGAGAGTTCCTTCGCGAACGCGAAGAAGGAATTACCTGAGCACCTGCAACAGCAAAACCTGAAACTTTTCTAAGTGTAAAAACATCCTGCGGCCTATCCGAAACTCACCCGAGCCCTCGAGGCTCCAAACCAAACATGCACACAACCCTAAAAACATCATACAGGCTTACTCGGGCGATCAAATCGCCAAAATAACATCTTTATCAATGAATTTAGCATCAAAATCTAAGAAAATCTCAATAACTCTTAAGTTTCAAATTTCACAACCGAGGGTCTGATTCACGTCATATTAATCTCGTTTATCACTAAATTTTACAGGCACAACTTAAACACCATATAAGACCTGTATCGGGCTCCGGAACGAAAATACAGGCTTGATACCACCAAATTCAAACACATATAAATTTCCAAAAACTCTTATATTTTCAGTTAAACAATTTTCTTTAAAAATTCATTTCTCGGGCTTGGGACCTCGGAATTCAATTCCGGGCATACGCCCAAGTCCCATATTTTTCTATGGTCCCGAAGGGTCCGGGTCCGTTTACTTAAAATGTTGACCGAAGTCAACTTAAATTCAATTTTAATGGGAAAATTAGCATTTCTATCAAATTTTCACATAAACGCGTTTCGGATATATGCCTGGACCGCGCACGCAAATCGAGGTGAGATAAAAGGAAGTTTTTAAGGCCTCGAAACATAGAATTTACTTTTAAATCAAGTGATGACATTTTGGGTTATCACATTCTCCACATCTAAAACCACCATTCGTCCTCGAACGGACATAGAAAAGAAGTACCTGAGTCGGGGAAAAGATAGGGATATCGCCTTCGCATATCGGACTCGGACTCCCAGGTAGCTGCCTCAGCAGGCTGATCTCTCTACTAAACACAAACACAAGGGAACTTCGATCTCAACTGACAAACCTGCCGGTGTAGAATGGCTACCAGCTCCTCCTTATAGGTCAATGATAACTAGGGATTTTGACGTGTTCCATGCTCCTTCTTGCTTACGCTTTGAGTATAAATTCTTACAAAATAGTCCCGAAAGGCTCATAAGTTGTGCTTGATTGCAGGTTTGAGCAAAAAAGTGACGGGATGTCAAAGATCGGCTCAAAAGGAGTGAAACCTGCTCAAGTACCTAAAACAAGGCAAACCTCAGGAGAACAGGCCTAGTGTGGTCGCACTACTCTTTGTGCGGTCCGCACTAGAGAGATTCAGAGAGTCAGAAATCAAGGCTTCAAGCAACGCGTCCGCACTCCATTATGTGCAGTCCGCGGTGAAGGCTCCGCGGCCGCACTACCATTATGTGCGGTCCGTGGAAGAGAAGTTCAGAGAGGTGAAAATTGCCATGGTTCAAGCTGCGCGGTCCGCGGTCATATTTGTGTGGGCCGCATTAGAGACCTCCGCGGCCGCGGTCCACTCTGTGTGGTCCGCGGAGCCTGAGTTCAGAGAGCCAAGATTTCATGTCCAAGAGCCTAGTGCGGCCGCAGTCCATTTTGTGCGGCCCGCACTGACCCCGCAGGGGTATTTTTGTCCAGTTTTTCCACCTTAGTATAAATAGAACATTTTTCGATTTTTAGGGCATCAGTTATTTTGTTTTAGCAGCTGCGCTCATGAGAACATCATCTGTAGCCATTTTTGGCATCTTAGCTTAGTTTTAACAATAGATTCTTGTGTTTAACTTTAGTGTTTAATTAATATGTCTTCTTCTTCATCTATTTCTCTATTTTCTTGTTCAAGCATGAGTAGCTAAACCCGTTAGCTAGGGTTGTGGCTCAACCCTAGTGTGGATAATTGATGTGTGTTGTAATTTAAGGTTAGATTGATTATGGGTGTTTGTTATTTGGGTCAATTTTATGGTTTAATTTATGAATTAGTGGTTGCAAACACTAGTTTGTGCTTAGTAGGCCTGGGCTCTTCTTGAGAAAGAGAGCCTAAGTCTCCAAAATTGATTCAACAAGGAATTGGGATGGACTCAAGAGATTTGATAGTCCCAATTAAAGGGTTAAACCTCGAGAGAGTAATTACCCGACTTGAACCCTAGTTGCTTGGGCAATTATGCATACCCAATTGGTCTCGAGAGAGTCAATTGGGCAAAATCACTCTTTCTACCAAGAGGTGTAGAGTGGATAGTATTGAGCAACGGTTATAACATATTTCCCCAATCATGTCAATCGTGCCTTAGATGCAATTTACCCGTCAATTAGCCACCTAGGTGAAAGTCACTACCCTAGTGCCTTTTAAACCATTAAATACAACTTGTAGCAATTTACTCTTAGCTTAATCTAGTTGTATTTTCAATTAGTAGTTTAATTATAGTAGAATATACAGAAAATCCAAAAATATTGGAAGTGACATTTGGAACAATTACACGATTCTAGACTAGATAGATACATCAACTCCCTTTCTAGCTCCCTGAGGAATTCGATCCCGACCCTCATATCAGGCAAAGGCTATTGGGACCCTCTCTTCCTACTTTGTAGTAGCGTGGAGTTGGTAGTGATCAATAATACTGCCAATTTTTGTTCATTTATTTTTCCTGTTTTAGTCACTTATAAATTCAGAATATCTAACAACCTTCACGGTAATAATTTTGTCTTCTTTCAGACTTATTACATATTGTTATCATATTCTCTTAAGGGACTGAGAATGAAGCAAATTCAAAGGGACGGGTATGCACTTCTTGTGTCGATAATCATATATAAATTTGATCATGGCAAGGCATAGAAACTTTACCACTTCGGGTGGTTATAATGTCTATCAAACTCCATTAGAGTTACAATCAAAATTTATCGTCTTTGCTTGTATTTAAAATCAAAGTATTGAATTTCAAGAACTTAAAAGACAAAAATAAGATAAAATACTTACCTTAAATCCAGAATTTAATCATAAAAGAAGTTCATGGAATAATTGACAATCATTGGGATTGGCGCAATGTTACTGTCCGAATAGGAACTGTTCGGCTTTGATTTTCGACGAGTGTGGTGAAAATGCGAAGCGATCGAAGTGCCCTAATTGCAAGAGGTTATTTTGCTTTCGCTGCAAGCTTCCATGGCACACTGGGTTACGCTGTGAAGATGGTGAGGGACTAAGGGACGAAAACGATATCGCTTTTCATGTGCTTGCTAAGAGTAAAAAGTGGAATGTGTCCTCAGTGTCGCCACTTTGTTGAACTTATTGAAGGTTGCAAAATTGTCACCTGCAGGTTAGTTTCTTGTTTCCTCTCCTCTTCCTTTTTTAATATAAAATCGTTTTATTCTTTGCTTAGGGTTATATGTTAACAGAGATATATGAGAAATTTCATCTTAAACAACTTGTGGGGTTTGGATTATACAGGAGTCTGAACGTTTTGCAAATTGTTTTGGTATTAGTGAAATTTTTTTGCAAATCCTGATAGTAGTATTGAGCTATGGTTAAGTTAGATTCTTTATTGTTTGTTTTGTTGAGAAGAATTAGGGAGTAGTAAAACCCTATGGCGGGCTTTCTGCGGCAGACATCCGGATAAGTTAGATTAGTCGGACCAGTGGGTACCTGACTCCAGATAATTAAACCAAGGGAGGGAGGGACGGACAAAGGGACAAACAATCATGCAAATATTTAGTATTAAATTGAATCAGGAATTGCATATTTCTGTATTTTCACAAATAGGGATAAATCGCTAATATGCTGCTGATTAGTGAGCTTCAAAATAAGGCTTGAAAAGCCCTGTAAAACCATAGGCCTATAAATCTAGCAATTATAAAGTTAAAATATCATGGTATAGTCAGTTTTCACACTGGTCAATGAAAAATAGCCAGCATTTATCAAGTCAATAAAAAATAGTCACTATTTTGCTGTAACAGGGACCGGTCCAGTATAATATACGGGAGTTCTGGTGCATTTGTGTACGAACTCCAGCATATTATGCTGGACCGGTATACTTTGCTAACTCCTGTAAAATTTGCGGGAGACTGGAGCACCAGTGCTCCAAACTCCAGTATATTATACTGGACAATTATACTTGCTGGAACTCCCGTAAAATTTGCGGGAGTTCCAGCATAATTATGCTTGAACTCCCGTAAAATTTGCGGGCGTATTTTTTCGGATTTTGAACAGTGTTTTCGCTCAGATTTAAAGTGGCTAAATTTCGATGACTTTTGAAACTTTGCTATTTTTCAACGACCAGTGGTAAATCTGGCTATTTTTGAATTTCTCCCAATTATAAATGTTAGGCCAAATACATATACAGCCCATTCAACTTGGCGCCATTTTTTTTATTTTGGCACTCTATCTCTGCCTTGTTCCATTTTGGCCCTTCAACTCTATTTTATATGTTCCATTTTGGCCCTCCAACTCTATTTCTTATGTTCCACTTTAACACAAAAGCTAAAACCAGTGCAAAAAATATAGCGTGTGTGTATAGATAAATCTGAGGTGTAATAAATATCCAATTAATGTTGTCACCTGGTTTTTTCATCCATATCAAAGGGGTAAATACTAAAATACCTTAACCCGACCATATTTTTTGTGGGTTTATTTCATCTAAACGGGCCAGTATGAAATCGGTAGATGAAAGGTTTGGAACTTAGAGAATGAAGATGGAGCAATAGTGGATGAAAAAATACTGACCCATTTGACATGGATGAAAAAATAAGGTGGCAACATTTAATTGGATATTATTACCCCTCATATTTGTGTATACACACGTGCTATATTTTTTGCACTGGTTTCAACTTTTGTGTTAAAGTGGAACATAAGAAATAGAATTGGAGGGCCAAAATGGAACATATAAAATAGAGTTGAAGGGCCAAAATGGAACAAGGCAAAGATAGAGTGCCAAAATAAAAAATGGAACCAAGTTGAATGGGCTGTAGATGTACTTGGCCTAAATGTTATATGTTAGGCTGCTTATATGAAGGGTACAAGATGTTATGTGGAAGCATCTATAGTTTTCTGAGCGGACTTTTATATCTCTAATATGAGCAGATAAATTATCTTATACATAGTAGGGAAATTAATATGAGAAGAAAATTATCTAATATATCTGTAATGCCACTTAATTCGATACAATACCGAGCATTCTCAGCTTCGACTTATCTGAGATTGCAGTTGCTATATTTTTCTCAGTTGACATTGATAGGGGTTGATCATATCGACCGTTATAGGAAGGATGAACTGGGCATGAGGACAACATAACATTTGAATCCCCTAAACTAGATCATGTATCTACCATCTACTACGTTGATCTGCCAAATTTAGTCTTATTAGGTTTATGATTAATACTCTCCTACGCATTGAGAAAGATGTGTGTTTGGCTCAAAAGTTAACAATATACTTTGTAAGCTAGAAAACAATCAAAAGTAAGAAAAGGGTAAATCGTAATCAAATATAATAAACCTAGAGATGCAAAGATGATATTATTGTCGTAGATCTGGTATTACAAAGTGATAATATGAACTCAATAAGATATGTTCGTTTGAGGTAGAGATAGAGAGAGAAAGCCAGAAAATGAGAGAGTTGTATTAGATCAGAATCCTCTCTTTACAATGTGAAGGTCTCCTTTATATAATAAGAGACCTTCCTCGAAAGAATCAAAAAGTTACAAAGACAGGTAACATCTCCCTAGTGAAGACACTCAGTCCTAAACGATGTCGCTTTTGTCCCCACGTCCGAGTCGTACCCGCTACGTTAGTCGGCGTACACTCACTGAGCGTACCCACTGGCGTAGAGATGCTAAGGGTCAAATTTGACCCTATACAGTAAGTCCCTCCGCTCGTTGGAGACGCATTCGGTGGGCGTCTTCGATGGGCGGAAATGCGAACCTCGGCTTAGGAGAATTTGACCTCGACCAGGGGCGGCAATATGAATGAGGTGAAATATATGACGTTGTTGAGCCACTGACGTGTGGCTTCCTTTTTGGAATGACGTCATCGCCTGTATGCATCATTATTATATTTGCCCCCGAGGCGGTTCAGAGGATGATGTGACATTTTGGTTTCCCGCGCACGTTTTGAATCATGACTCTTCGATTTCTGCGCAACTTATCCCTATAAGTAGGAGAGAGGTTCGATTCGATTCAACTTTCAAGCCTTCGGAAAGCATTTTCTGATTTACTCCTTTGTCTTTCTTTCCTGTAACCGTTATTTCGTGAGGGACTCTCCCACTTCTGTCGAAACCACACTTCCTATCGTCAGTGCTTCGTTTCTTACGTAGTATAATCATGACAAAACGTGGACAGAGTAGTAAAAAGGCCAAAGATNTTTCTTTTTGTTTTTAGTAGTTTGTAGTTAAGGGTACCTCAAGCAAAGCTTCACTTGGGCCTAGCACATTTGCCTTTGATCTTATGGTCAAAACAAATTGTTGTGTTTAGGATGGTGAAAGTCGTGGCCTTGAGACTCTTGTGTTGACCGATAATCATCAAGTGGTTTTTCGGGACCATTGTGTGCTCAAATCGTATCTAAGGTCGTTGTGGGCCCCCGACTCTATGTCTTTAGCAATCCCTTAGCTTGTGTGGTGAGTAATTGAATTGCAAGTCCAAGTCCCGAGCCATTGGTCTAGAACTTGCCCTGAATGTTTGTTGAGGCGAAATCCTAAGTGAATTTTGACTTGAGACATGATTATAGGCTCTCCTTGATCCAAATGATAGATTGAACAATTCCATAGCCTACCAATGATAAGATCCCTAGTTAACCCTTTTGAGCCTTAGACCTTTTTCCTTCAAGAACCATGATACAAGCCTATACCCGTTCTAAAAGATACCCTCTCTTGGCACCCAAATCTTTCCTTTAGCACATGGCAAAAGTATAAGTTTGGGGGGAGAGACGAGGATTGCAACAAAGTGGTAAAAAGGCACAAAAGTGAAGAAAAGGAAAGGCAATGAAAAAGAAAGAAAAGCAAAAAGACAAAAAGAAAGTTCAATGTGAAAAAGAATAAAAAGGGATTCAAGGAAAGCAATGAAAAAGAAAGAAAGGTGTGAAAAGTTGAAAAAGGAGAAAAGGTTTGAAATGCATAAGAAAGAGTGACAATGTGTCTCTCTAACCCCTTAGAAAGAAGTGAAATGACTCAAAGAGTCAAGTGAATTGTGCCAAATGAATCAAAAGAAGTGCTTAAGGGAAGATGGAACCCATTTGAACAAAAACATGTCCTACCCTACACCAAAAGCCTTCACAATGACTCCACAAAAGCCCTATATGATCTTGAGTTGAATGAAGCTTACATTAGTGGATACTTACATAAGGGGCAAGCATATGGTACCTAGAGCCGGACTTGTGACCTTTCCTTGAGAGAGATGAGTGAATTCCCATTAACCTCGTTTTGTGTGCCACTATTCTAAAGGTGAGGTTTGCTTAGGGAGAGTTGAGGATGTGTGAGTTTGGGTTCCATAATGACCAAAGTAATTGAAAGAGTTCTTTGATGTGTTGAGTCAACTCTTGATGCTCTTGTGTCGCACTTGATCCATGGTTTTTCAAAGGTTAAATGTTGTTAATGATTCATTTGTATTGAGGGCAATTGTTAGTCCCAATTGAAACTAGTTGAGGTTACTTTAGGATAGCTGAAAATTCTTGGATTTTACCTCATGGGGTGGGTCTTATTTTGTTTGCTTGAGGACAAGCAAAAGCTTAAGTTTGGGGGATTTGATAACTAGGGATTTTGACGTGTTTCATGCTCCTTCTTGCTTACGCTTTGAGTATAAATTCTTACAAAATAGTCCCTAAAGGCTCATAAGTTGTCCTTGATTGCAGGTTTGAGCAGCAAAGTGACGAGATATCAAAAATCGGCTCAAAAGGAGTGAAACCTGCACAAGTATCAAAGACAAGACAACTCAGGACAAACAAGCCTAGTGCGGCCGCACTACACTTTGTGCGGTCCGCACTAGGGAGATTCAGAGACTGGATTTTTAGGGCATCAAAGCAGTGCGGCCGCAGTAGATATTGTGCGGACCGCATTGAAGACACAGCGGCCGCACCACCATTTTATGCGGTCCGCGGAAGCAAACTTCAGAGAGATGTCAAGTGCCAAGGTTTAAGCCTGTGCGGTTCGTGGTCATGTTTGTGCGGACCGCGCTAGAGGCCTCCGCGGCGGCAGTCCATTCTGTGCGGTCCGCGGAGCCTGGGTTCAGAGAGTTGATTTTTCAGAGTCAAGAGCCTAGTGCGGCCGCACACCATTTTGTGCGGTCCGCACTGACCCCGCAGGGGCATTTTTGTCCAGTTTTTTCAGCTTAGTATAAATAGAATATTTTTCCATTTTTAGGGTATCAGATATTACAGAACAGTAGCTGCGCTCGTGAGAAGCCATTTTGGGCACTTTAACGTAGTTTTAGCAATTGAATCATTATATTTACTTCAGTAATTTAATATTATGTCTTTCTCTTCATCTATTTCTCTTATTTTATCTTCAAGCATGAGTAGCTAAACCCATTACCTAGGGTTGTGGCTCAACCCTAGTGTGGGTAATTGATGGGTGTTGTAATTTAAGGTTAGATTGATTATGGGTATTTGTTATTTGGGTCGATTTTATGGTTTAATTTATGAATTAGTGGTTGCAAACACTAGTTTGTGCTAAGTTGACTTGGGCTCTTCTTGAGAAAGAGATCCTAAGTCTCCAAAATTGACTCAACAAGGAATTGGGATGGACTCAAGAGATTTGATAGTCCCAATTAAAGGGTTAAACCTCGAGAGAGTAATTACCCGACTTGAACCCTAGCTGCTTGGGCAATTATGCATACCCAATTGTTCTCGAGAGAGTCAATTGGGCAAAACCATTCTTTCTACCGAGAGGTGTAGAATGGGTAGTATCGAGCAACGGTTATAACATATCTCCCCAATCATGTCGATCGTGCCTTAGATGCAATTACCCGTCAATTAGCCACCTAGGTGAAAGTCACTACCCTAGTACCTTTTAAACCATTAGATACAACTTGTAGCAATTTACTCTTAGTCTAATTCAGTTGCAATTATAATTTGTAGTTTGATCATAGTAGAATATAAAGAAAACCCCCAAAAATTATGAGAAGACCAATTAAGAACACACACGCAATCCTAAACTAGATAGATACTAGATTCCAATCCTAGCTCTCTGTGGATTCGATCCCGACCCAAAAATCGGGTAAAAGCTATTGCGACCCTCTCTTGCTACTTTTTAGTAGTGCGGAGTTGGCAGCGATCATGCCTCAACCGGCTGACCTCTCCACTGAAGACCAACAGAAGGGAAACTCTTCGATCTCAACTGACAAACCTGCCGGTCTAGAATAGCTACCGGCTCCTCCTCATTGGACAAGTCCTTGTCCAACTGGACAGTGCTGAAGTCTAACACGTGGGATGGATCGCCGTGATACTTTCGAAGCATAGACACATGAAACACTGGATGCACGACTGATAAACTCGGGCGGCAATGCAAGTCTGTAAGCCACCTCTCCCACTCGATCAAGAATCTCGAACGGGCTAATGAATCTAGGGCTTAGCTTGCCCTTCTTCCTAAATCTCATCACGCCCTTCATAGGCGACACCCGAAGTTCTAGCAATAGTGAAAGTTAGTTTATCCATTTATTCAATAATAGGCATTTCATTGATTTTATGGATAAACTATAATATTATGGATAATTGTAGTTTTATGTATGCATATTTTTCATAAATATACTAGTTTGGCCACTTTGGCAACTAAAAATTATATAAACATAAATGCACACATAAAATAGATATCACAAGTTTTTATGCATGTGAATATTTTAAACAATTTAGTTTGATCACTTTGGTGACTAACAACTATCATAACATAATCACATACATAAAATAAATAATAACTGACTTTATCAACTAATAGCCCAATCGAATTACTTTATGGCCAAGGCAAAACAGTAATGAATTCTAAATTAACTTATGGAAAATTACTTTTGAAAACAAAAACAATTCATTATGGCTTAGAAAGTAGATGCAGATTATCTACTTCAAAGGTCACGTTACTTTCCTGGTGAGATTGTGGGGTAATTTAATGGAATTTTTAACTCCTATAGCAAAGGTTAACATCCTATTTATTTAAAATAAATACCATTTAAATAAATTATATTCTATAGATACCTTTTATGGTTTATAGCAAAATTTCTAATTTTGGTTATCTACTACACTTAAGCCACTAAAGACGCTATGCTTTATTTTTCTCTCTCCCTTCTCAGATTTTTCTCTCTCATAGTTACCGTTTTTCATACAACTTCTCAATACACGTTCATCCTCTCTCTATTTTGATACAATCTATTTTCTTTCCCATTCCCTGTAAACACGCTCAAAACCAGAGAAACCTCCTCACCCACACCGCTGCTTCCTCCTTCCCCAATCTCGGCGTAAACCCTAATCTCCTCTGGATTTTACTCATTTGTTTCTATAATTAGTGTGGTAAGTATTTAATTTTTTTTGATTTTCGCTATTTTTGCTTATTCTCAACATTTCTACTCACCAAATTTTCTCTAATCAACAGTATCCAAGCGTATTCTCACAATGTCTGAGAATACACCCTGCAAGTTGATTACTAGAGGTATACCCACTAAAATTCTCAATTTCGATGGGCCCTCTTTCTCCTTGCAAATCACTCAAGGGGAATTGGATGCAGGTTTAGCCAAAAATATGGCATTGGAGAAGAGAACAAAATCTCGACATGACAATTTCAAAGAAACCCAAGTCGAGAAATCATTGAAGGAAACAAGACTTCCCATTGCGAAAAAGAGGAAAAAACATATTTCTGAAGCTTCTTCTGTCAAGGGGAAGGAGGTTGAAGCAAGTAAAAGCTCGGATAAAAAGGTAGAAATGTATTCATCTGTATTATTGATGTATTCATCTGTACTTATATGTATAAACCTGTTGAATTCTCTGTTCAAAAAGGATATTCAATGTATTTTTGTACTTATAGAAATCAATGATACAGATATGTATATGTATTCTGATGTATTCTTATAGTTGTATTTATAATGATTTTCAAAGTTTCCATCACTGTTTTATTCTAATTGCAATGTCTTTATTTGTTATATGCATATGTATTATATTAGTACATATATTTCTATCACTGATATCTTACTCCAGTTCATTTTTGCAGTCTGTATTTAGTTGTATTCATATGTATTCATGTTAGCTGTACTATAAAATATGTGTTGTATTCAGTTGTATTTATATGTATTTATTCTTGTTAAATGCAGGGAATTAAGCTGTTTGTGAAAAAACAGGCTGTATTTGCACCGCATATCAGTGTATATACTAACACTGACATAGTCTCCGAGCTAAAAGAAAATCTTACTCCAGAGCAGTACAAACAACTGGGTAATACTTGTTTTGGAAATTTCCTTCAAATGAAGCGTTGTGAAGTCCAACATCAACTCTTCAGATGCTTCATGGCTCTCCAGTTAGAAGGAAGTCCTGACAATGTATTTGCAATACACGTCAATGGTACTTCATTATCTTTCTCAATAAGGGAGTTTGCGCTTGTGCCTGGCCTCAACTGTGTTGGTAACCCTGCTGATTTTGAGTTCAATGAAAAGGTTCCTAACCGGATTATTGAGACTTACTTTGGAGGTGCCAATCTTGTCAAAAAGAAAGATTTGATGAAATGCTTTGCTGACAAGAACTGGGGTCACGACAACGATGGGGATGCCTTAAAGATAATTGTGTTGTATTTAATACACACTTTTATTTTTTCATCCGAGAAGAACAGCACAACCATCCCAAGGCTACATTTTGACTTGGTCGAGAGTGGGCACTATTCTGAATATCCATGGGGTATAAAAGCATTTGAAAGCCTGACAAAATCTATTAGCAAGAAGATGGATGCTCAGAAGAAGTACTACAGGATAGCTGGGATGCCTCTAGCTATGCAAGTGTGGTTTTATGAGTGCTGTTCAAATATTGATCCCAAAATTGCACTCCGAGTTGATAACGTGGTCCCCAGAATACTCAATTGGAGATCCACCGGAAATCAGCCAAACTTTCCTTATCTGATGAACGACATGTTCAATGACAAGGGAAACATGGTAATTTACAATTTGTATCCTGGCTAGTTTACAATTTACTAATCATTAATGCTGCATACATTTGCATACACTTATTGCTGCATACAGCTGCATACAGTTGAATACAGTTGCTGCTGCCTTCATTAGTACTGCTGCATATTTCATTGATTGAAACTTGAATACAGTTGTTGTTGCCTTCATTAATACAGTTGCATATAATTTACTAATCATTACTGTTGCCTTCATTTGAATACACATTACATTTTGATTCTAGATTTGCATACATCCATTGTAGTACAACTTTGATTGTATTTCGTTTTCAAATTGTTTACAAGGACATCCATCCAACTGATATAGAGCTTGCCGTTATTCAGATTCCTCCAGTAGGCGTTGCTATTGAGAACAGTCCTACTCCTACTCATTCAGACAAGTCGACAGAGGATTCGGATGACTTTTCTCCTACACCCGATCTCCAGTGTAAGAAGAAACATGCTGCAAGTGTTGGTCCATCTTCATCACCGCCCCATAAAAAGCGCAAGGAACAGATTATTCATCCCTCAAATACAGAGAATCAATCCAATATTCCTCCTGTTGGTGTATCTGAAATTGCACAAAATATTTTGCATCACAATCAGCTGGCAGATTCCAAAAATGATGAAGTATCTTCTTTGAGGAAAGACCTAAATTCATTCAAAGAATACGTGAGTTTTTTATCCACACAATAAACATTACAGTTTAGTGCTTAACATTCGTATATTTTTGGCGCACTTTTCTAATTATTTCTGTCTTGCCAAGGTTGTGGGCGAGTTCAAGTCTCTGAGATCATTGATCAATGATAACTTTAAGATGCTTTATGACCATCTTCAAGACAATCAGCAAAAAGAAAGCTTACACCAGAGAAAGGAAACCACAGGAAGACGTGATGATGGTATTGAAATGACATATGATGCCAACTTGCAAGTTATTCCGAAAGGTCACAGACAGACTGATATAGTTGTCAGCGATAATGTTGAGGTTTAACATTTTTTAACCTCTTTAGTATATGTTTATATCTCCTGTTTGCTCTTATTCGGATTAATCATATATAAAATAATTTTGTAACATTGTGAAATACAAGTATATACAGAATAATTCAGTATTTTTAATTATCTTAATCCTATATGCATTTGTATTTTCCTGATTTTATTTCTACATAATTATTGTGCTCTTCCCATGTTGTATCTACATGTATTCATATATATTATAACATGATACTTGTATTCATTTAAGCTTCCTCTATAAGTAATGTTATAACTTCCAGTTAGATACATTTAAATTCTGCCCAAAATATGTAATGTATTTATATGTATTCAGATGTATTCTTAATATGTTTTCCAATGTATTTAAATTCTCCACGTAAATACAGCCTCAGCAAAATACAAATTAAGATCAAATATGTATTGTATTTATATGTATTTAACTGTATTCATACAGTCAGTTACTACACTAACATTGATGCATGCGTCTAACAGAATACAGTGGTTAATGCTCTTTGTGTGGAGTCAAGAGTTGAGGGGAATACTACATCAGAGGTGCCGTGCAACATACCACCTATAGGCCAAGAGGGTGTATCTACAGATTACTATGTATCTCAATTTGAGTGGACGACAAGATTCTTCCCGGTCAAATTCCAGAAACTAGAATTGTGATACACAGCAGTGCAAAAAAAGTTAAATAAACCCCAGTACCATCTCATAGGAATCGGCGACCAAGTAGATGGTATTCTTCGCCTTACGAGTCTAACTTCGACTCCGCAGGTTAGTATTTAATAAACTAATGATCTATTTTCCCATGGTTTTTATAATTAAAAGTCTCTATTCACGAATTCAATGAACAACAGGTACCTCAGTAAAGTTGACCCCCATTTTTGAAAAAAGACATCCCTTTGAGGATGATTCAATAACAGGGCCGCATCCTACATTAATCATTCAGGAATACGACAAATGGGTTCGTGATGGTCTTCTTGCTAGACATGAACAGAAGTGAGTTTTTTCCCGGTATGTCTATTACGTATTTATATTTTTAAAAACGGATATAATGTTTTTTTTTATATCATACTTGTAGAAGTAATTTGGAAGCCCATTACAAGAAGAACAAGTCAACACTTCATATACCATTAGATTTTGGAGTTGATCAAGTCAATTCAAAAAATTGGTTTTACCTTCTATCGTTTGAAGGTAAACTATGGGATGAAAATGTAAGTTTTACCCCTTCCAACTCCACTATAATTTATTTCTTTAGTATTGGTTTGTCTAATTGTATAATTCACAAATTGAGCTCCCACACAAGTTTGTCTTACATTACTTTTATGTATTCAATTGTACTCAGATGTATCTTATACATCTGTTGTATTTAATTGTATTCAGATGTATTTTAACATTACTTAGTAGTTGTAAATAAAAGATGTATTTAACTGAATCTGTATGATGTATTTAATGGCATCATTATTCTTGAATAAATGCTGTATTGTGTTGTATTCATATGTATTTTAAAAGTTCTCAGTATGTTGTAACTAACAGATGTATTTCAGTACTATGTATTTAATTGCCTCATTAGTCTTGAATAACAACATGTATTTAAATTTATTCATATGTATTTTAACATTACTCGGTAGTTGTAAATAACAGATGTATTTAACTGAATCTCTATGATGTATTTAATGGCCTCTTTATTCTTGAATATTTGTTGTATTTAAGTGTATTCAGATGTATTTTACTGTAGTTAGATGTATTATTCTTGAATCTGTGTGATGTATTTAATTGAGTTTTCACTTACCATATTCAGTTTCTTTTTTTTAATTTGATTAATTGCACTAACACTATGTCATTAAATTTGTGTTTAGCATATTGACGTCATATTTTACTATCTGAGAAAGAAGGAAAAGTACAACCAAAAAATCAACTTCAAGTATACAACTGTTGATTGTATATTTAAGACAAGAATCGCTGAAATCTTCGACAGGTATGCTGCAGATAGTAATGCAAATGTAGCCAAAGAAGAGGATGTGGTATGTGAGTACATAAGGGGCTACAGATTGCTAGCTAATGTACCTTGGCATACTGTTGACAATGTCTTGATACCAGTCAACTTGAAGGACAAACTACACTAGATATTGGTTGTTGTCTCATTCAAGGAGAGATGTATCAAAGTGTATGACTCGTACAGATCTGCAGGTCATGATGCCTATGTAGCTTCTGAGATAGATAAGCTAGCTAAGTTTGTACCTCTGTATCTATCAATCAGTGGCTTTTAAAGAGATAGTCAAGGCATAGATTGGTCTACTTACTCAGCATACACTGACAAGTCACATACTGATCCCTTTGAAGTTGTTTTCATATCAAATCTGCCTCAACAAAAAGCTGGGAGCATGTATGTATTCAATCATCATTCTTGTATCATTTTAAAACTCTAATTATATGAATTATTTTAATTGTTTCAATCAACATTTTTTAGGGATTGTGGGGTGCATGTTGCGGCATACGCAGAGTTTCTGAGCACTCTTGGTGAGATTCCACAAACAACATTTGATTCTAATCTACTCCGTCAAAGATATGGTGCTATCCTCTGGGACTATGCTATGCGGAAGATAGACGTTGATGCCATAAGTGAGAATGAAGCACTCTCAAAGATTGCTAGGCAAATCACGGAGTCAGATTCAAAGTTACAGATAGTGTTAGAGTAGCTTTAGGTGAATGTAGTTTTGGAATGTTGTTTTAGGTGAATACTATTTTTTTGAATATCTTTTTGACAGAAGATGGTATTCAGCTAGAAAAACCAATGTTTTATTCACTTTATCAACACTGTTCATGTATGACAATTGCAACTTTTCAATCTATGTTTTATTGTTTTGTTCATAAGTATTCATGCTTAATCTGCAGTTTCTACTCGTATGTATCTTACAGGATATATTCATACGTATTAAACAGGGCGTAT
Source organism: Nicotiana attenuata (assembly GCF_001879085.1). Lineage (NCBI taxonomy): Eukaryota > Viridiplantae > Streptophyta > Magnoliopsida > Solanales > Solanaceae > Nicotiana > Nicotiana attenuata. The sequence continues at coordinate 167,234 of NW_017672193.1, forward strand.
AAATGTGTATTAATATTCAGTCACTTGGCTTATATATCAAAGTCAGCAACTGTATGCTTCAGGTTTATACGTATGTACTCAACTTGATGTATGTATTTATTGAAATTGTTATTCGAATGTATATGTTGACAAGGTTGTATTCGAATGTATTCAACACAATACTTACTCAGGTTATATGTATTAATTGAAATTATTATATTATAGCTGAGTATATAGTTGTATTTCAATGTATTTTGATTAGTTATGTATATACAACTCAGGCACTGTCTATAATAAATTGGCTAAGTATATGTTGACAAGGTTGTATTCGAATGTATTCAACACATTACTACAACTAAATGTATCCAGAATCTATTCACGAAAGGCATTTCAAAATTTATTACTTCACAATGTCATCAGAAGTAATGACAAATCGTTGGAGCACTAATACATGTCAGAGTGTTAACTAAATTCTACGTGGAGCATTTCTACACGTTCGCTTGTTATGTCTTCCCTGCCCACATATGCTACATGAATGTTAATTTTTCGGCTGCAGCAATTCACTGAAAGGTTTATCACGCTTCTTCTTTGGCCTTCCAGGAGGTCATTTCCATTTGGGTGGTAATACAACTTCCTCTGCAACATGTGGTGGTATATTCCAGTCATTTCTGTCCGGTAGCGGGTACACATGCACATCGTATGTCATTACAACAGAATTTGGTTTGTAATAGTTAGAGCAATAATCTTCTGGCATTAGAAACTTGCTCTTCAATACAGCCCAAGCATGTGGGCATGGTAATTCATCAACTTGGAACCTCCCACAAACGCATTTTCTCTCTAACAGGCAGACGGTGTAATGCCTCCCTCCATCGTTAACTGTATGTAAGTATTCAGTCGATGGTACCACCTACATTTAAACATAGACCTATAAGTTTTGAGCACATATAAATGAATTTCTTTATGTATAATGCTGAATTATTCAGTTAAATACAACTAAAATATTTGAATACAGAAGAATACATCATATATGTAGACCGGCAGACTATAAACTATAATTACGTCTTAGCTTATGAATACAATGACATACATCAAAGATCTGCTTAACTTTAGGCAGCTGAAAAGAAACAAAACATTATAAGGCTACTGCATGACAATACAACTGAATACGTCTATCTAAAAAATTCTGTATAAGTTATTTCAGAAAACAATTAAGCTATCTAAAAAAATAGCATAATATATGATACAATGACATTAAAATAAAACTTACAGCCATGCGTGTAGATATTGCCTCATTCAAAGTCAGCATCTCCTGGTATTTTTTTCCAAGCGTTGTGTATGTCTGTGTAGCTCTTTGCGGTTACTGCAATTTCAACGTCCAAACATCTTCCTAACTTCTTCGAGGAAGTCGTATATTGGCAATTCCCTTGCTGACACTAGTGCGGCACTTATTGACTCAGCAATATTTGACGTCATGGTCCATCTCCTGTTAACAGGTGCATACAACCTAGCCCACTTTTCGTATCCAGCTAACTCCAAGTATTCTTTCACCCTAATATCTACCTTCTCCACCTTCTCCATTAGACTGTCAAATTCAGCTTGTGTGTATGCTTTTGCCATCGAGAAGTATATCTCGCTCAACTTTGCATGGCTCTTTTTGAATTTCTTATATACGTTGTTCCATAGATGCCATATACAGGCAAAATGAGGTACATCTGGATACACTCTCGATACAGATTTAATGATACTCTCATTTCTATCTGAAACTATGCACATGTTTTCCCTGTCACCATATGCTATCTTGAATTGCTCAAAGAACCACGTCCAAGCAGCATTGTCCTCTGAATCAATAACACCATATGCTAGTGGCAATATATGACCTGTAAAGACAATTGAATACATATTTTTAAAACATGTATTTCAATCTTTAAAATATTAACAGAATTTATTATAATTCACGTACTCACCTGCACCATCTAACGTGCTTGTCGAGACGAATGTCCCGGTTTAGTAAGATTTTAGGTGACTTCCATCCACAACCACAATGGGTCTACAATGATCAAACCCCTTTATAAAGGCATACAAAGATATATATACATACATGAACTCATTTTTGGGCGATTTTACCATTCTGATGTGCGAACTTGGATATTTCATATCCATTGTATATAAGTATCCTGGTAATTTTTTATATGAATCAGCCGGTTCACCTCTCAAAAAATTCATTGCCTTTTCTTTAGCCGCCCCGTCAACATGTAGCTAACATATACACCTAAATCTGATTTCACATCATCAATAATATCCTTTGGGGTGTATTTTCTCTTATGATTAGTAAGCTTAGGCCTAATCATACCACCTATAAGGCTGCTACTTGCCTGTCGCTGCTCATACACCTTGTCCTTCAGCGGACATGTATGGTTATTAATGAACTCTCTCACTTTGAATAGTTCTGATTTGTTAATGCTCGAAGCCTTAAACCTCCATTCACAATCTTCTGACAGACATAATAATGCATAGCTGCAAAGAATTTATCATTATACATATGATTAGCATAAATGTTTACCAAAAATGCATTCATATACACATGAATACATTCTGACATCTATATATATAAATTATTATAACTGAATACAATTATAGTTATATGCATTTACATACAATGAATACAACTGAATACAATTATAGTTATATGCATACACTTAAATACAAACAGTAAACAAAATAGGAAAATAATTAGAGCCACTGTAATGTAATTATACCAGTAAAATACATATGAATACATGTATTTAAAGACCATAAACAAACAGATGTTAAACACATCAGTGAAGATCAAGTGAAAATCCACAAATACGCATAAATACATCAACGTATAACTTACAACTCCAACCAGTAAACAAAATAGGAAAATAATTAGAGCCACTGTAATGTAATTTTACCAGTAAAATACATATGAATACATGTATTTAAAGACCATAAACAAACAGATGTTAAACACATCAGTGAAGATCAAGTAAAAATCCACAAATACGCATAAATACATCAACGTATAACTTACAACTCCAACCAATAATACAATATACAAAAAAAAAATACACTCAAACCTGACACCATTAGACCTATCAACCCGGAATTGAAACCTTTGAGATATAGCATAATTCTCCATCACCTCTTTCAGTGTAGCCTTATCCTTGTATACTTGTCCAACCATAACCTCCCTTTGATTAGTTTTTGAAATTATCAAATCCTTGTCCAGTTCAAATACCCTAATTGCTTCTCCTGAATTGACAAAATCTAGAGCAAGCGTATCATCTGTACCGGAATCATACCTTTGAAGTGATTCGTCTATTTGCACAATATGGCCTTGAATTAAATTACCACCGGATACAAGTTCTTTTTCAATCGTTGTTATGCACAAAGGATACATCCCGAATTCTCTATTCTCTTTTTTCAACTCTACATACACCCTGTAACCCATGTCATTGTGTATTTCCATTGGCGTGCTATTCCCTTCTACTTTGTATTGAATTTTAATGGACTTTGAGCTCAAATCTATGCCCAGTTGATTAGAAATTGATGCAACCAAATCATTATACGACGCATACTCCTTTATCAGTATTCCCTCAATTGAAAAATCGACGTAATTGCTCTCATCGTTCCACTTGCCAGAATGACGCAACAACACTATTAAACTTGCCATATGTATAATGGAATTATACTGTATTTTGTATACAATTCTATCAATCGCACTTTTCCGTGGTTAAAAAGAGAACTGGGTACAGAGAAAAGGGAGAACTCAAATTCCAGATGTTGCTCTTGTTTTCGCTATTTTTCTTGTTGAATCGTGAATGGAGGAATACTGATTAATGGGCAATAGTTTGTGTTAGTTGAGTTAAATTAGGAGTATATCGGGTGAATTGATTTCCTTTCCGTTTTAAACAAGTTCAACCTTCCATATTTTACGCGAAATACGTTACTGTATTCACGATATGGCCGCGTGAATACATTCGAATACATCTCAAGCTTAGCTGGAATTCCCTTATTCACGCCTATTTTTGCTTTTGTATTAATGAATACAATAGCTTAAATATATCAAATACATCTTATAACCACATAAAAGGTACCTATAATACGTAATATAGCAAAAGGTATCTATAAATGGCTAATTACACCTAAAAGATAGTGCTTTATGAAAAATTCTCAGGTTTAGATTCCCATTAAGTATTGAATCTAATTAAGTTAAATTAATTATAATCTGAAACTTTAGACAAATAACCTATTATAGTAAGTTAAGTTACATTAAGAATAATTCTTTTTACAATGATAATATATTTAAATTAAATTCATGATTCATTTGCATTTCATTCATGGAGTAATGCATGCAGCATAAGAGTAAAGCCAATCATGAAAGTCAAGCTGAATAAATTAAAAGCATCCAATTAAAAGACATGAAGATCCTCTTCAACAATGGGATTACAATATGGGAAATTATGAATGTCATGTCCAGTTCTACAATTATGGACAAACAATCTGCTCTGTTTGGTTACAGTGTCCTTTTATTGTTGGTGGGGATTTTGCCAGACTTGGTCGAGCCTTCCTCGTTTCCTATGGTTTGGCCACGTACCATTTTATGTGTGTGAATTCGAAAACTGGTTACTTAACATAGTAAACAAATATTAATGAAGTTTTGAGCTGTTTAACACGACATTCAGAGGTGGATCTTGAATTTTCGAAGGATGAGTTCACCATTACTTAAAAAAAATAAACAAAAAAGTTGGTAAAGGATTCGATCCCCTAACCTTTAGGCTATTGGAAGAGAGCAAAACTAATGCACCACTTCATCTCTTTTCACCATGGGTTCCATCAAATATACATATCTATTTTTACCAAATTATGTACTATTATATCTATACTTTAACCCGAGGATCACGGGTTCACGTAAACCATTTTTTGCACTGTAAATCCGCCTCTGAACGACATTGATATTCCGAACCCTATAGGTCTGGGCGCCAAGCCAAGCAAGCTGAGCGTTGAGCACAAACTTTAATAAAAATAAAAAGATTTTTAAGATATATGGTCTTAAATAAGTCATAATATTTGTATGACAGTAAAACTTTTGAAATTTATAGTATGAAACCTACCATAACATTTGTGTGGTTATAAATATTTCTTATTAAGGAGATATTAAAAAGTGTCAATCTTTTTTAAATAGACTAATAAGAAAATAGTGTCAATCTTTTTGAAACAAAAGAAGCACTAATATTGATCCAGACTGAGTTCAACTGAACTTGCAACAATGCCGAATATAATTAATATATTCAAAATAATTATATATTAACAAAATATCGTTTCAGTCCCATTTCACAAAGTTCAATTGAAGTTACTATAGTTCTGAGCCAATTTAGACCCAGGGCCGGCTCTAATGTTGTAGTTAGTAAGGCTTGTGCCTTAGGCCTCCATATTTGGGAGGCGCGTTTTTTAGAAATAATAGGTTTATATATATTCAAAAAAATAATATTTAGTACTTTTGGTACAAAAGTAGACTTTCTCATATAAAAGGAAAGAATTCTTTTGAGCTATGTAAATATAGTAATTGTTTGACTTACTTAAAATGGGTAGTATGAATAGTTAACGCGTGAATTAAAATTGATTTGATAAGGAAAATAGTACAAATAGAAGATATTACTCTAATTGATAGACCCAATCAAATAAAAAGACTTTTCCTTTTCAAATATTTATATTACTTACAGAATAATATTAACAGTTCCTATAACAATTGCCTCAACAAAAGAAGTTTTCAAAATTAAAATTGATAAAATCTTAGCTAAGATCAATAATGTCTCAAGAAAGATTAAATAGGTTGGCTATATTAGTGAAAAGACATTATTTGAAAAAATTGATTTATAAATATATTAACAACTTTGCATCTCAAAAATTTAGAAGAATAGACTTCAAATAAAAATAGAGAAAATCTCACTTTATACCCATTAAATTCAAACTATTTACCCTTAAATACCCATACCTAAACTATTTACTTTTCCTACCTATGCAATCAATACTATTTACCCGCCCAAATGGTTTCCTTATTTAATGTATGTAAAAACTCCTAAAATTTAGAATTTTGAATGCAAACAAAGAATTTGTTATTTTTTCTCTCCTGACATTAAGAACATGATTTTCTTCTTTTAAATTTTTTGTCTACTTCTTTTTTCGTTAGAGAGTGTTAATAATAAATTTAACGAAATCATGTTAGAATAATTTTACAAGTTAAAGATGTATACAACTAAAGCAATAAATATGTATTCCATGTTGGATATAATGAAGTTATGGATAATATTTCAAATATTTAATATCACAGTTAATTTTTAAATTTTGAATGTGCTAATATCTTGAACTCTGAGTTCAACTATAAAC
>NW_017672193.1:183036-189116 GCF_001879085.1 Nicotiana attenuata
ATTGAGTAAGAAATGAAAGAAATAGAAAGTGATATGATTAATCCCTTGCCGGGATGGTTTGAGTATATTGATTATCTCTCTTGCCGGGATGTGAAAGTATTGTTGTTGCTCCCTTGCCGGGATTTAGCTGTTAATTGTGTAATTCTCTTGCCGGGACATTTCTTATTATTTGTTTATCCCCTCGCCCCGTTTGGTTGTGATTACTGTTTGGGTGAGGAAGAGTGATAATGCACGAAGGGTCATTCCGTGCCATGTTTTGATTATATTTGCACGAAGGGTCATTCCGTGCCATGTTTTGATTATTTATGCACGAAGGGACATTCCGTGCTCTGATTTGATTATAGTTGCACGAAGGATCATTCCGTGCCATGATATGAGAGTTATGTGAGGGAAAGCACGAAGGGTGATGCCGTGCACTTTATTTGATTGCTTTTGGTGAGAATGAGAGTAAAAGCACGAAGGTTGATGCCGTGCAACTGTTGATTTTCATGCTCTCATTAATTATTGTTATTGCCCTGTTTCTTACTTAAATTGTTGACTTTATATCCGGACTGTACTCCCCCATAGTATGCTCCCCTCCCTCTTAACTGTTTAATTTCTTTGTTCTTTCCTTTTATTGCATATATATATTGAACTGCACAGGTTGGTTTGGTAGTCCTGTGTAGCCTCGTCACTACTTCGCCGGGGTTAGACCAGGCACTTACCAGCACATGGGGTCGGTTGTGCTGATGCTACACTTCAGTGCTCTTTTGCACAGATCACGGTAGCGGAGCAGCTTTTGGACCACATCAGTAGGATATTGATCGGGAGCTGACTTCAGTCCAGGGACTTACGAGGTAGCTTAGCTGGCGTTCGCAGGCCGGAGTCCCTTTTCATGTTTTCAGTTTGTCCTCATTGTACCGAGACAGACAATTATGCATTTTCTATTCAGACTTGTTTGTAGCACTCTTTAGTAGTTCGTGAGATAGCGACACCAGTCTTGGGTAGAGAAATGTTAAACTTCCGCATTTTTGGGTTTTCAATTATCTATATTTTTAAAGACTTCCGCTTTTATTTAAATGATCCGTTATATTTATATTGTTATTGTTGAGGTGAAATCAGGGAATGTTTAAATGTTTGGCTTGCCTAGCTCCGTTAGTAGGCGCCATCACGACTCCCGATGGTGGGAAATCAGGGTCGTGACAAACATGCTACTAATGTATACTTTTAAGTTAGGAAAATCAAAATATACCTGATCTCAGACAATATACTGATTAAACATTGAACGTGGATTTTCTGATGTATAAATATTGTAGAAGCCATGATGCACCAAATAAAGGTGTTCAATATGTGTTATATAACTCTAAACGTAATATTTTACCTAAATACACATTGTAATTTTTCGACGAAAGGTGGTCAATTGACCACCCATATGACCATGTGGCTTCGCCACTGATCCAACCTCATATATTGTCTATATTTTGTAAACCTTGCAGTATAGTCAATCTAGAGCATTGATTGACTGACTGTTAATGCTTTAATAGTTTGTTAATCAATCATTTGCAGAATATTTTGTGAATTTGAGTCACTATCTGTTAATGTTATGTGAAACTGAAGTCACATTGACCATTCTTTCTCCTCAGCAGCCAGCGCACAAAAGGATTGTCCTTTCCGCCACGCTATTGAAGTCCCGCATTAAACATGTGCCAATTAAAGGATCTAAGATATGGATTTCAATACCACGGACCTTGAAGCTTGAAACTCATAACTTGGTTTGTTTGAGTTTTTAATTATTTTGATCCGATCCTATATGGGTTAGTTTGGAAAGTTGATTGGAGGTTGTAGCTAAAGTTTCAGTCAATTTGGTGGAGATTTTGTAGTAAAATTTAGAAATTTGGGTTGAAATATAGTTGAACCAGAGAAGAAAACGAATTTGTATTGTATACCCAAATAGTATACAAATATACCAATTTAGTATACAATTCATTCCAACTATATACCCTATTAGTATAGCTATATTCTATATTGGTATCATATGCTAGTTGAATTATTTTTTGATTGTATTAGCTGCATTTAAATGGTACAATATTTGATTTTCTTTTAATAATAGTAATATAATACAATATCTTGAAATACCTTATTATATTAATATGTGGTACACTATTTTTTTTATTTTTCTCTTTATGCATGTGTGTTATGTAATAGTAGTATAGTCATATAGTTGCCGGGAATTAACTAGTAAAACTGTATACCATGTTGGTATAGTTATATACCATATTGGTATCATATGGTAGTTTGAACATTGTTTTGGTTGTTTTAGCTGCATTTTAAGCGAATTCTATTATGAAATTATTTATATCAACATGAGTTGCAATAATGCTGGATTTTTTGTGTGCCGATGGACATAAATTGTGTGTATTAATAGTTTTTATAGTTATAGGCAATTGTTGGAACGACCCCATACAACTATATACCTTCTTAGTATACGAAATGAGCAAGTTGTTTTGCGAATATTTAGCTTGCAATACGAGCATGTAATTTTCTCATACTTTTATTGCGTCCTTTAATGTTTTGGTAGAGTAGTATAGTCGCAGATAGTTGTAGAAATCATATGCTCTGTTGGTATACATATATACCATATTGGTATCACATGGTACTAGAAGTCTTTTTCGCTACTTATACTTTTGTTGTATTTTTTAATATTTTATTATCATTTTTATTCTAACTAGTATATATGGAGATTTGGTTGTCGTAGATTATGTTTTCTTGCTCTATAACTGGTTGTATTACTGCTAATGGTAGAGTGTGTATTGATATTTATAGGGAATGTGATCAAGGTTTGCATGGCAACCACGTGTTGATTCTTAGAATTTGATTATGTAATTTATGGTGCTCAACAGCAGTCAATGTGATATCCAGTGTATTAGATCAAGTGACAACTGATATTATTCAGTTTATAATTGAATTTAAAAAATAAAAAAAAAGATATATTGTACTAGTTATATTAAAAAAAGGTGAACAAATAATTACTGTATCAATTATTTTTCTTATTGTATAAAAAAAGAATAATAAAACATAGCGAAAATGGTAAATGAAATTAGATTATGAAGAGAAAAAGAATATAAAAAAAACAAGAAGTTAAATGAAATTAGAAAAGGAAAAAATAAAAAAATAAAAATAAAACGAGAAAAAAGAAAAGCAGAAAGAAAAAAAAGAAAAAAAAGAAGAAAAGAAGCATAGAAATAAAAAAGAATTGGAGAATAAAGAAAAATTTCCCACAAAAACTACTATGGGTAGGAAATGTAATTAGTTTATGGGTAGAAAAACAAATAGGTAGACAAGGGTAAATAGTTTTGTTTTTGTGGGTAGCTGTGTCAAAACCCCATAAAAATATATATTAGAACATTATTAAAAAAAATATTTAGACCTCATATTAAACTTTAATTTTAGGCCACGTATCTATTGAGACCTAATTGGCCAGACTACCATACCAAACCGAAGCGAGCTTGAATTGACAACTAAACTTTGCTATAGTATAACCCAGCACATGCTTTATTTAAACGATTGAATGGACGATTTAAATAATCATATTTTTATATGAACAAAAAGGCCAAAAAAATGATTGGAATACTTAATTATATTATAAACATTAAGAACTTTAATTTAATGGGTAATCGACGCTATAATTGGTACAAATTTATAATATAATTCGCTGGTTTATAAAATTTTATAAGTTTCCGTACCAATTTCTCAGATAATTCCGTGACCATTGATAACCAATTAGCTAATGCCAGCTTATTATTTATTTCCAAAGGATGTTATTAACCTTAACAGCACTTTAATAGTGTATCTTAAAAAAAAAAGTGTATCTATCTTTTGATTATGCAATTTAATTACTCGGATATTCATATAGAGCATTTAACATTTTATCAGATTAATTATTGAGGAGAAATAATTTTTGAACAAACTTCGATTCAGAGGGCAAAGCAAGGATTTAAACTCTATGAGTTTAAGATTCTAATAATTATATATAAGTTATTGGGTTCTAGATTAATAATTTATAATAATTTAATGGACTTTTTTAAGATAAATATTTGTTTGAACTAATGCTACTGAATTTGACCGAACCCGTAACAAACGCTCCAGCTCCGTCCACTGACTTCGAACCATATTAATGTACTATAAGACGACTTTAGAGATAGTCAGAGTAATTAAGGATATTACTAATTCTATCATAAAAAGCTTATATCAAATGAGTTATTTGTGTTTAATCAATATGATGATAAGTAGCCCCACATCATTGAATATTTCAATCATTTTAGTTCTTAAATCATAAACTTTGACGAGATGAGGAGCCTCATATCCAGCAATGTCTTAATTCTTTATCTTTTTCTTTTTCAAATCATTGTTGCTTATTCCTACCATCATTTCAATTTATTACCTATTTATGATATTATACAAATTACAATTGTCAAGAGAAATTTATTGAAGCTCGCTACCTAATTGCGCTAGCTTACTGGATTTATTTATATACGCTATTTTCTTTTTTGTAGTAATTCAAATTCCTCTTTCGGATTACTGAATAATATCCTTGACTTGCACTATATTCTTTTACCTTATGCTTTCAACGAGGAGTTTTTTTTCCCCTTCAAATGTTACTCGGAAAAGAAACAAAAATTGGGTTGCACAGACAGTGTGGAGAATTTCTATGTTCTTAGAATAATTTTATATGTTATCAGTAATTACTTTAGCAGTGAAGTCCGATTAAATAAAAATCTAAACAAAAAAATCTTAATAAAACGTTCTCTAACAAAACGACTTTATGGGTGTGTTTGATATGAAGGAAAATATTTTCCATGGAAAATGTTTTCATAGAAAATAAGTAGTTTTATCAGTTATTTTACCTTGTTTGGTTGGTGAGTGGAAAACTTTTTTCGGAAAATATTTTCTATTGTTTTGTTAGAGAACAAAAAATATTTTTTATGCTACTCTCTTCACCCCTCTTCCCCCAAGTCCCCGTGTTTCCTTGCTCGCCCCTACCTCCCCCCAATATCCAGCGTTTTCAGAACTCTATTTTCTTCGAAGAACTTAATTATTCTTCTAAAAATTTACACAAACCCAAAGGAACTAATATGCTGCTTTACCTTTTTACGCAAAAATAACGTTAAAATTTATGCTCCTTAACTAAAAAATATACTCTTTGTTTTTGGTTGAAAAAGAAAGTCTCTTTCTAAAATATGCAAGTAAAGTACTCATTTTATTGAAATAAAATAAAATACCTTTTTTTACATCATGAAAAAAAAATACTCATTTTGTTGAAATGAAAAAAAAAAAATTTTTACATCATGAAAAAAAAATACTAATTTTGTTGAAATGAAAAAAAAAAAAATTTACATCATGAAAAAAAAATACTCATTTTGTTGAAATGAAAAAAAATATTTTTTTTAACATCATAAAAAGAAAGTACTATTAATAATAGTTTTATTTAGTGTGATGATGGGGTGAGGGGATGGGGNACACTATTTACTCCAAGGACAATGTAGGAAGAAAATAATTAATTCATTTTTGAAATCTGGAAAAATCACTTATTTTGGACCACAAGAAAAAGACAAAAAAATCACTTATTTTGGACCGGAGGGAGTAGTAACGTTCCATGTTTAGAATTATATGATCATAGGATCTTGTCCTATTTCTATCTCATGTTAAGTTCACGTGCTTTATGCATCGTTCACAAGATAAAAATTACCGAACACCAAAATTATAGATAAAATAAAATTTGGAATAATTGAATTCATCAGATGATTGTACAAGAAGGAACTAGATAGATTAGAGAAGAAAAAAAAAGGGAACTTTCATTCTGAGTAGAAGTCCTCGAGCAACTTGCCTAATCTATCTATCTATCTATATCTATATCTATCTATATTATTATAAAAGCATGAATACAATGTTGGTTTACTAAAATAACCTTAAAATATTAATTATAATAACTCCCAAGGAAATGCCATAACCGGAATCCCAACGTCAGCCCTCTAATCATATTAGACGTAGGACACACACACACACACACATATATATATATATATATATATATATATATATAT
>NW_017672193.1:189129-198340 GCF_001879085.1 Nicotiana attenuata
AAATTAAAGAACACAAAGATTTTACGTGAAAAACACCTGGACTCAAAAGGTGAAAAAACCACGATCTACTTTCCGGTAGGATTTTCCCAAAACTCTCCACTAAAATCACTCAGCCAAAAACTGCATTTACAAAAACTCTTTTGTAAACCTAGGATTAACTCTAATCTCGTTGTAGCACAAAGCCTCAACTTTTGCGACAAGTACAAGTTAACTCTAACTTGAATACTTTGAGTACCTAATACAATTGCTTCTAGATAAAGCTGAAAGGTACAATATGAAAACACCTACTACAATTGCACTAGAATAAAATACGGACACTTGGAACTGGTTCTCCTATCTGGTTCAAGTAATGATTTGGTGGAGTTTTGAGGTGGTTTGAATTGAAAATTCGAAGTAGAAGATGAACATAAAAAAATGATATGTGTATCACACTGTGTATCACTTGTGTATCATATTTGTATCAAATGTGTATCATATGTATATCCATGTATACCTGCGTATGAGATACATGCGTGATACGTGTTTGATACATGTGTCGTAGAAGAATTTTTTGAACTCGATTTTAACGACGAATTTTGAAACTAAATCAGTCCAAATTACCTCCAATCTTCCTCAAATTTTGTATATTGACTCATTTATATGTTTTCAATGAATCTCAACCATATCCATTGAAAAAAAAGTTATTTTTTGCTTAGGTTTTAGGAATCTTGTATATATATATTTTTTGTATTTCATCACCTTATTTCCTACCAAATTCACGAAATTTCTTTTCCGTCTTGCATCTAATGTTGCTAATCACGCTTAAAAATATGAAAGGAGATCTTTGTGTGTGATTCTTGGAGAGAAAGAACCTTATTTATTTGAGTTTTTAATTTTTATATGTGTTTGGCTAGTTTTGGTAAGTCAATGATTAATGGTTAGAGGTTGGTAAGTTGGGACTTTTTTGGGACATTTCTGTAAGATTAGATAAATATTCTTTAAGTTGAGGCGCGGATATCTCGCTCTCTTTTAGGAGATTCAAGCTCATTACGGTAGCATCTTCACCGGTCCAGTAGTAATACTTTTGACTTGTCCTCTCCAGGATACAACAACCCGGTAATATCGTATGACTCGAACAAACTCTAGACAAGTTGTTGAGTCCAAAGCTCCACCAAAATGAACACTTTCCTTCAACAAAAATAATATTCTCTTTCGTAGAGAATAAGTAGGAGAGTTAGATTTTCTCCTTCTCATAACTCTCTTTTTCACTACACCAGGTTCACTTTTTCCATACATATTATCATATTTTTCCACACCAAACACAGGAAGAAATACCACTATTTATAGGTATAGAATTTCTTCCATGAAATAAATAATAAAGTAGTGGCATAATAAAGTTGCAGAACATGGTTGATGGTTACAGAATTTAATATTTAATGATTAATTAGTGGTAGATCATGACATTAGTGGTTTCAAGAGGTAGACCAAAATAATGATCACTTTCTTGCCAATTTATAACCACTATCTCACAAGAAATAATGCACTCTAATATTATAATTTTAATATTAAAATGCACTAACACCAACACAAACTAAGCTAATTCTTTTGCACAAAAATAAGATAAACACCTGACAATTATTATTTCAATTACCATCATCGCTAGTTACCATTACCATAGTCCACAAATAGGGGCATTCGCCGAATCCAGTAGCTTTGGTTTAAAATTTATATTTATTTTTTAAAAATTTATTAATTATTTACAAATATTAGTTTATAACCCAAGACTTAAAAGGATTAGAATACTGAATCCATAAACTTGAAATCTTACTCCGCCTCTAACCACAAAGCTTTTGGGAGTGTTTTGTCGAACAAACAAATATCATGCAATTTTAAAAAAAAAATCCTTATATTCCGTAGATAGAGGAGAATCCAATTAGTATAAAAGGATAACATGGTGCATAAGGTATTCGGTGTTCACGAAGGGTCGGAGGAAGGGTTGCACCCCAAGAGGTGTGATGTATATAGTCTACCTTAATACAATCATTAGTGGTTGTTTCCACGGATCGAATCCGTAGCCTATTGGTCACACTTAGATAATTTTAACGTTGCCAATTATTATGTAATTAAAATTTTAATAAAAGATTAATTATACAAATCTAGAAGTACTTAAATTTAGATGTCTAATAAATAGATTCAGCACCCGGCAATTGTAGGACCAAAAGAGGATTGGGAAACATAATGCATGTGAGAATCGTCGTAAGGGACAACTTGCGTTCCCTTCTAGTTGCCATGTTGGTTGTTGTTTGTTGACTCTCCTCTTCAATTTTGGTTGTTTCCCCCGATTAACCATCTTCACTTCTTCAATCCTTTCTTGATTTGTTCCATGAATAAAGACTATATTCATCAAAAGTTGTGGTGGGTGACAGTGGCGGAAGCAAAATATTTGCTAAATAGGTACAAAAAAGTTAAAAGTTAAAAGAGATTGTAACTAGTGGGAATTGAACCAGTTATTTTACAAAGGTTTTGAACCCGTTGACCACTAAGCTATTCTTTGGACTATGACAAGAGAATTCAAAACATCATATATAGAGATAAAAATAAATTTTGCCCTATATATACAGTGTAATTTTCGGCAAAGAGATATGAATATACAATGTAATTTTCGGCAAAGAGATATGAATAAATTGAATAAAAAAAGAATACATAGAACCTTGAGCATTTTCTCCTCTCGGCAATGAAATGGTTGAGAGTAAACAAGGGGTATCCACATAGAAGGATTGCTGGTATACCGGGTAGAAATGTTTATCTTTTCAACTTCAACGAAAATATTCAAAGCACCACTTTCGTCAATTATTTTGATGTTGAAAGGGAAGAGGACAGGGTCTTACTTACTTAAAAGTGAAAAAAAAAGAGAAAAAAAAAAGGAAAGTTTCCTGTATTAGTTTCACTTCCTTGAACAGGCTACTACTGCGCAACGTGCCCTTGAACCTACTTTCGCTCTCCTAAATCCGCCCTGGAGGTGGTAAATATTCTTCATTTTAACCATAAGTCTAGGGTTTGATCTATAGATAACAAGTCACATTTGATAGAGAGTTCATCCCTCAGAAATAGAATTTTCCAACTATCTTAAAAGACCATTCTTTCATCTAAGGATGCCTAACCACCGCACCGATCATTCGGCGGAGGTGGAACATTGCGAGGTGGGTAGTTTATTTAGAGCAAATTGTTAGGACCGAAAAAATCAGGTGTCATGCGGAAGCTAGCAAAGCAAACCTTGCACGACGATAAATCTAACAACAAAAGAAAAATCTATCAAAAGAGAGACAACCATTTAACGTGGTTCGGTCAACTGACCTACATTCACGGCGGAGATGAGCAATCCACTATAATAAAAAGAGAGTACAAAATATCGAGAGAACAACCTCACGAAGAGGCAAACACAAGTGACACACTAACACTTGTCCCATAAAGTTCTCCCCCTGAACACGACTCTCAAACCCCATATGTATACATTGTGAATGCTACTGAATGAGAAAGAAGGATCCTCAATTTATCCAAACCTTTTCCTACAAGAAAAAGGACTAGCCAAATATAGGATATTTGTAATTTCCTTTTACAAGAAGGAAAACTCAATTAAGGTAAACATGTTGCCCTTTCCTTCAACAAATAGGAAAACCAAATATGGTAAGAAAATTATGGCAAACACCTAACAATTCTCCCAATTGGCCTGAATTTTCTGACAAAATAAACTTGATCCACCTTCTTCACATAGCCTTCAACAGGTCGCATCTCCAAATCTCCACCACAAAGTTTGTCTCAACTGCGTAGCACACCGGTCAAATTTCTCTGACAAAAATTACAGTTATCGTCAAATATGTTGCGGCTAGAACTGAACTCGCCAAGATGAACCTATCTTGAACCTTGCTCTGATACCACTTGTTAGGACCGAAAAAATCAGGTGTCATGTGGAAGCTAGCAAAGCAAACCTTGCACGACGATAAATCCAACAACAAAAGAGAAATCTACAAAAAGAGACACAAATATTTAACGTGGTTCGGTCAACTGACCTACATCCATGACGGAGATGAGCAATCCACTATAATAAAAAGAGTACAAAATATCGAGAGAACAACCTCATGAAGAGGCAAACACAAGTGACACACTAACACTTGTCCCGTAAAGTTCTCCCCCTGAACACGACTCTTAAACCCCATATGGTTACATTGTGAATGCTACTGAATGAGAAGGAAGGATCCTCAATTTATAGAAGTCCAAACCTTTTCCTACAAGAAAAAGGACTAGCCAAATATAGGATATTTGCAATTTCCTTCTACAAGAAGGAAAACTTAATTAAGGTAAATATATTATCCTTTCCTTCAACAAATAGAAAAACCAAATATAGTAAGAAAATTATGACAAACACCTAACACAAATACCTCCTAAAAATTTATAGTAGTGTGCGAATGTAGACTCAAGTTAGATTTTGCTCGTGAGCGAAATGGTATAAGTCCGCTTAACTGTGAGAACGACTGATTAATCATAGATGAAAGTCGGCCATGATAATCCGAGAATCTCGTGTATTAGTCGAACCCTAATATAAATATCGCGTAAAAAATGAAAAATTTAAAAACAGATGAATGGTTATGTCACTTGGAAAGCTGGCCCTCGGCTTAGAGCCATAATGATGACACACGTGAGTTCAATTTCCTATACCTTACTTTTGCATACATCTCGGAGTACTTCAACACCCAATGAAATACTCCTACATTATGTTTTATTTTTCTTTTCTATATGGGAAATAAAGAAAGAGAAATTTCAAATTTCAAGGAGGAATTCTGCCTTACTGTTATGTGTGAGAGCTACGTGCGGCATTACCAAAACATTCGACCGATGTTTAATGGCAAAATTAAGAAATAGTACTCCCTCCGGTCCAAAATGAGTGATTTTTTAAATGTTTTCACACAGATTAAGAAATTTAACTTTTAATATTAATTAGCAATGGAATTGATTAACCTTTACTATCTCACATAAACACTCCTAACACATATTCCAACACTATTTACTCCAAGGACAATGTAGGAAGAAAATAATTAATTCATTTTTGAAATCTGGAAAAATCACTTATTTTGGACCACAAAAAAAAAGCTAAACAATCACTTATTTTGGACCGGAGGAAGTATCTATTTAAAACAGAGTGGCGTGTTAGAAATGAAACTTTATGTTGCTTACAAGTGGATGCAGAGAATTGGGTTTTGGAAAAATAGAAAAACAAATGATTGATGAGAATTAAATTTGACTAGTGCTCGGGGGCATGGTCTGATGGCCTTTTTGAGAATAAAAAGGCAAAACTTGACGATTTTCTTTGTGAAATACTTGGGACTATTCCACTCAACTGCTTCGTTGTTTATCTCCAAATTTCACCACAAATGGAATATCATTTCCTTCCTATTAAACCTGTTCCCATACGCTTCTCGTCTTCGTTTTAATATTCAGAAAATGGAGATTCAACACTATGTTCCTTTCTCTATATACTCGTATATTGACTTTGAAAATCTTTTAGAAAACAACTTAAACAAACACCTTTTTTTCCTTGAAAACTTAATAAATTCTTGAGTTTGCAAGGAGTATAAAATTTTGCCAGCTGAAATTGACATTTTTGGCAGGGAAATTACCAGCTATGTCCATTTATAAGTAGCTCATTACAAAAATTGGCCAATTGATAAAATATTACTAATATTAGCCAAATTAGCCAATTAGCTATTTGAAGCAAAAAAATATCAAATTTTTGCTTTGTTTTGAGTGGGTGTTATTAGAATAGATTGGGCACAACTTAAGGAGCTTGAATCTCAATTTTGGGATGATTTGGTGAAGTTTTGAGGTGGTTTGAATTGAAAATTCGACGTAAAAACTGAAAATGAAAAAAAATGATATGTGTATCACATTGTGTATCATTTGTGTATCACATATGTATCATATTTGTATCAATTGTGTATCACATGTATATCCATGTATACCTGTGTGTGAGATACATGCGTGATACATGTGTCGCAGAAGACTTTTTTGAACTCGATTTAATTACGAATTTTGATACAAAACCAGTCCAAATCACCTTCAATCTTCCTCAAATTTTGTATATTGACTTATCTATATATTTTCAATGAATTTCAACTATACCCATTGAAAAAATTCCTTTTTTGCTTAGATTTTTGGAATATTGTATATATTTTTGTATTTCATCACCTTATTTGCTACCCCGTCCATGAAATTTCCTTTCCGTCTTGTATCTAATGTTGCTAATCACGCTTAAAAATATGGAAGGTGATTTTTGCATGTGATTCTTTGAAAGAAAGAACCTTATTATTTGGTGTCTCAATTTTTGTTGGCTAGTTTTGGTAAGTTTATGACTAATGGCTAGAGGTTGGTAAGTTGAGATTTATTTGGGACATTTTTGTAAGTTTCCCTTTTTGGCACGCTGCCTTACTAGTACGTTATGGAATCCCAAGATCATTGCCCTATGAAATGTAGTATCCGAAGTCAAATTATACCTGTTTATCGGGCGGACTGAGATGGGTTGGACGGGAAAAAATTCAGCCCGTTCGTTTATCGGGCGGGTTGGTTAGCGGGCTGGGATAACGGGCTGGGGGTTGGAATTTTTGGGTTATTTAGGGCCCGTTCGGGTTCGGGCTTAACGGGTTCAAGCGGGCCGGGCTACTGCATATTTTTTTTTAAAATTAAATTTTATTTTTCTTATTCAATGTTATTGATACTTAAGTATTTGCAAACTTTTAAGGCTTAGAATTAAACTTTGAAGTTTAAAGTTTACAGTTTTAAATTTGAAATTTGTATTTTAAAATTATAAAATTGAAATTAGAAAGTAAGTGGCTACAAAAATTATTTAATAAGACCAATAGGCAAATTATTTACAAAATTGAAGTTTGCATTTAACAAGTAAATTAACGAAAAAAGAGTAAAACTAAATTTTCATGCATAATAATACTTCAAATTAATCTAACAAACTAAAATATTAAGCATAAATACGTCTAATAATTTTAAAATAACATAAATTGTCTCAAATCAACTTAAAATCTTAAATACGAATTTCTGGAGTACACTCAAGACAACTCTTTTGATATGCTTCCTTAAAGAGTCTGTGCCACACTTTGGATGAAGATTTAAGACTAGACCACAGTTCCTGCACTTTACTTTCTGAGCTTCTTCATCGATCGATGGGAACCTCGAAGCTGTCTGGGGCAGGAGAAAACTCATTTTCTTCTACCACCTCAAAGTGTTCCCAAACATACGAGCGCACTCTAGAAGTACGGGGCGTGATTTAACTTGAAGTCTTGAATTGAGAATTTAAGAACAATAATATCAAGAGAGAATTGAGAGAGAATTAGAGTAGTAAGAGAGTGAATTGTGAGAAAAAATAAAGAAGAAGGGGGGCTATTTATAGGTTTTAAAAGGTTAAAAATATAATTTTTCGAATTATTAGGGGTGGGAGGGCTATATTTTTAATGGGGGAGGCCGAAATGGCCATTTCTGCAAAATCTGGCCATTCCCCGACGGTCATTTCTCAATTTGACCGTTGGCAACGGTCCAAATAATTAAAAAATAAAATAAAATTCAGCAACGGTAACCGGGCTGCTAACGGGCTACAGCCCGTTAACAACCCGTTAACGGGTCACGGGCTTAGCGGGTACGGTGCACCGTTAACCAGAACATGTTCGTCCAAAACCCGCCCCCCAACTAACCCGTCCCGCCCGCACAATAAGAAACATTAACGGGCTGAACCGGGCTGGCCCGGGTTGAAGTGGGTTGAAAACGGGTCAGCCCGGCCCGATTAACACCCATAAGTCAAATTGAGAATTCCCTTTTGAGAATGATGCTTTCCAATTTGAGGCCAAATTTAATTAGCTATTCCCTCCGGTCCACAATTAGTGACCATTTTACCTTTGGTACACCAATTAAGGAAATAAGATCTCCTAGAGAAAAAAAGATGTATTCACTAAATTACCCGTAATTAATTGTTACTTTGACATATTGGAATATGTAAATAAAGGCAAATTTTGAAAAAACAAAAATTAATTCCTTCTTGATTATGTAAATGGACACTTATTTTGACAAAAATAAAAGGGGGAAATTTAAAAATAGCCAGATTTACAATTGGTCGTTCAAAAATAGCCCAATTTCAAAAGTAATCGAAATTTAGCCACTTTTTATGTAAAGATAAATCTGAGCGAAAAGACTGTTCAAACCCCGGAAAATACTCCAGTATATTATGCTGGAGTTCCAGCATAAGTATACTTGAACTCCAGCATATTATACTAGAGTTCCAGGATAGTATGTTGGAACTCCAGCATAATATGATGGAGTTCCAGCATAAGTACACTAGAACTCCAGCATAATATACTGGAATTCCAGCAAGTATATTGGTCCAGTATAATATACTGGAGTTTGGAGCACCAGTGCTCCAGTCTCCAGTATAATATACTGGAGCCGGCAAAGTATACCGGTCCAGCATAATATGCTGGAGTTCATACACAAGTGCACCGTACTCCAGTATATTATGCTGGACCGGTCTCTATTGCAGCAAAATAGTGGCTATTTTTCATTGACTTGGTAAACGCTGGCTATTTTGATTGACCAGTCCGAAAACCGGTTATACCCTGAAATTTTGGCAAAAACAAATGTAGTATTATACTAATATTTTTCAGATCACCGTTTCCGCTTCTCCTTCATCCAATACCAGGGGACATTTCCCCTCCTATTTTACAAAATTTTCTCCATAGACTCTCTCTATCTCCCATTTGCAAAACCCATTTGCGGATTTGGTATTATAATGTATTTATTTTCTATTTATCTTTTATATTTTGAGATGTTATGTTTTTTGCAGAAAATAACCAGTTTTCAGCTCATAATATTGTTGCAGAAAATATAAAAAGTTGTGAGATTGGAAGGAAAATGGGGTTCTTGGTTACAACTCTAATATTTGTAGTGGTGGGAGTTATTGCATGTTTCTGTGCTGGAATCTGCTGCAACAGAGGGCCTTCCACTAATCTGTATGCTCTAATTTCTTCCTCATTGTCTACATTACCTTCACATTGTTTTTTATTTTTGGGCCTATTGTTGTTGATTATTCTGCAGGCTGCTTGATTAAACCAGCTTTATTATCAGAAATTAGTGTCTGTTTACTGTATTAGAGATTCACTTTTTACTAAAGTTAGTAACTTTT
>NW_017672193.1:200487-205367 GCF_001879085.1 Nicotiana attenuata
TTTTCAAAGGGTTCCTAGTTCAATTTCGAGTAAATTTGAGGTCAAACAAGTGTGTTTTGGTTGATTTGTTGTTGATGATTCCCTGTTACTCCTTCCTGGGTTTGGTTTCGATTTGATTTGGGCTGAATCAAGCCTGTTTGGGTTATTCCATTAGTTGCTGTTCATCTGTCCTTATTCCTGGGTCATAGTGATACAATTTGGCTTTCAATTGATCCTATGGTTGTGCTGCTGCTGGTTTATCACTGCTGATCCTGTTTACTATTGTTGACTCTACCTTCTTCTCTTGTTTTGCTCCAATTCCAGGTACACTTCCTGTCGATCTCGAATGTTGGAAATAAAATGAGATATGGCTATTTGTTCTCCTTGTCGAAAGTCATTGCTGTATTTTTAATTGGATTCATAATTCTATTGTGTTTAATATACAACTAAGGACTGTAAATGAGATGTGTTATTGTTAGGTTAGAAATCAGTGTGTTGGTACATTCTCATTGTCTATAATTGGACTGTTCCTTTTCCAGAAATTATACAAGTATGATGTCTAACAATGTTAGCTTAGTATAGTTGATTCTGACCTGGTGTTACGTCATTTAAATTTTAGATGAGATATTAGTTCAGATTTTCATAAGAATGGTTATAAGTGCATTATGCCTAGACCAGTGTTAGTGACCTAAAACCTTCATCTTGCTAAAAAACAAAACGAACATTTCCTATTTCTACAATGTTGCTGTTGCATGCCTGTTGTTTGAGCATCTGAAATTAAAGTGCTGATGTTATCCATTAAAATTATTTACCTCGGGCAGAATGAGTATACGCCTACCATGATCATCCGTTTGATTTATTTTCAGTTTCCTCAGTCTTTAAAGAGGTATAGCAAATTGCTTACTACTAGAACTTTTGGAATGGCAAGAACTAGGCCCGATATTGGCCACATCGCATAATAAGGCTCCAAAAAGATCAGGCCAAGTTAATTGCTCAAATCCGCTGAGCTCAGACCCATATACGAGATTCCTTGGTCTGTAGGGCCTTTCAAATCAGGCTCCTTGTGAACCAATGCTAGGCCCAACACGAGACAGTCTCTTATGACGCTAACTTGCTTATTCTTTTATGCCTGGATCCATTTTTAAATGCTAAGGGCTGGACGTCACAATATTAATTGGGTGATTTGGGTTCAGGGCTCGCTAGTTAAGTAGCATGTTCGAACTAAGAGGTTCTCCTCTTGTTCGGGTGTGGACTTGAACTGGAGGCCCAAAATCCTTGCATACTTTAAATAATAGCAATTGATAATGTTAATTAATTAGGGCTCTTTAGAGACAAAATTAAATAGAAAATTATAGATTGCTTTAGGATTGGCTTTTAAAATAAAATGAGACGAGCCTCGCCAAACGAAACGCATAACTTGCGGGGCCCTCTTTAAATGTTCATGTTAAAATACCTAGACTTCGGGACGGGCCGTTTAGCGAACTTCACGGCCTTCCCTAAAGATAATAACGCGATAGTCGCTTTAGGCACGTATTTTAATAATTTACCTTCCTAAACTCGGGTGCGCATTTATGTGTCCCAAATCCAAATCTCAATGAAGTCGAACTGTGTCAACAACCACGGGTGCATTTATGTGACGTGGTTCGAGACACATTTTCACGACGTTGTAACTCTCTTTAAAAATGATAATAATAAAAGCGGTTCAAAGTTAAAAAACACAAAAGCTAAAACATGTTTTGAAAATCAGATAAATAAGCCAATATGACAGTTGAGCGACCGTGCTAGAACCACGGAACCTGGGAATGCCTAACACCTTCTCCCGGGTTAACAGAATTCCTTACTTGGATTTCTGGTTCGCGATTGTAGTATACAGTCATAATTTCCTCGGTTCGGAATTCAACCGCTGACTTGGGACACCATAAATTTCCCAAGTGGCGACTCTGAATTTTAATAAATGAATCCCGTTCCGATTGTCCTTTAAGTGGAAAACTCCTTTACACCCTTGCGGGTGTAGTGAAAAAGGAGGTGTGACAGCTCTGGCGACTCTGCTGGGGACACAAACCCAGAACTTCGGTTCAGGGTTTAAGAATTCGAGCTTAGAATAATTGTTATGTTTGGCTTTATCTGATTTTCCTACATGTTTTCCTGCTAAATGTGCTAAATGTTTTACCGCTTTGATATTATTTGAACTGTATATATAAACTGTGCCGAAACCCTTCTCTTCTCACCTCCAGGGATGTGCTTACTGGTTGAGACTCCCTATTCTGTTAGTGTCATACCTTGAAATAAGAAAGAGGCCGGACAAGTTACTAAGCCGGACGATCTCGCGGGTCCCCGGTACGTAGCCCCCTCCTCGACTCGAGTTGTCCGCTCGGGTACACAGTCTAGAACCCATACCCAGGATTTGAACCTAGAATAACTTGACTTCATGCCGGATCCCTAGTAGGAACGCTTATTTGCATCACGTGCATATGACTTAGGGGACTCAACACAGGGGTTGGGTCCGTCTAGGACAGGTGTACCCGGAATAATGGACCATCCTGATGCATCCTACTTGTGCATTTATCTGTTTTGGAGTCGCATGCTGACCGGCTTTGAATATCTGGGAAAATTGAAAAACAAAAAGAGGAAAAGAGAAAATAGCAGTGTAGAGAGTTAATTACCTACATTAGAAAAAACCAATGTCCAAGTAGTGCCGAAATTCTGCCGGATTTTTGAGAAAAATGAAAGAAAAAGCAAAGTATTTTTTTAGTTTGTTTTGTTTGCCAATGGAAAAGAAAACAAAAAGAGTTTTATTTTCAAATTAGTTTGTTTTATTTGCCAGTGAAAAAGAAAATACAAAAAGAGTATTGTTTTCCGAAATAGTGTATTTGTCAATGATGAAGAGTCTTGTTTTCAAAAATAGTTAGTTTTATTTTCCCGAACTACGCTGGTTTGATTCTCATCGGATGTCAAAAATAAGCCAAATGTCCCCAAAAGGGCGCCGGAAGGCTGTTTTTGCAAGACCAACCACCCTGAGTCATTTTAAAACGGTTTGCGGGCACAGCCTTAAAATCTCCCTTTCGGAAGTGCGGAAAGGCCGTGTTTGCAAAACCGAATCTTTGTTTTCTCAAAATAAATATTTTTGAAAAATAGCCACTCTTCTTTTTAAAGTCAAAATAAGTCATTACATGGCTAGCTTTCTTTAAATAGCCTACAGTTGACATTGAAACCTTCTCAGTCTTGCGCAGGCCCGTGGCAATGCCGAGTGATGCCTCGCAGGTCCCAGGTTTGAGGCTTTGATGCATTCCTAGTTAATCGAGTCTGTATTTTTGTTTTTGAGTCTGTTATTGTAACTCCCCTTTTTGAGAAAAAGAAAAACAAATAGTCTGGTAGCTTCGTAATCGCAGTTGTTATTAATGAAAAATGAGAAAATTCCCCAAAATTGTTTCATTATTTTCGCATTTGTTCGCAAGAACTACGCTCGGTCTGATTCACGAGGGGTCGTGATACGTAGGCAATCTCCATAGGATTCGCCCGTAACTAAATGAAAAAAAGAAAAACAAGAAAAGAATGAAAGGAAAGAAGTGAAAAACAAGAAAGGAAAGAAAAACAAAAGAGGGAAAAAAGAAAAACAAAAAGAAATAAGAAACCAAACAAAAGCAAACAAGAGGAAATAAAAAGGGAGCAAAGGAAAGAGAAGAGAGGAAAAACAGCAAAAGGCAAAAAAAAAAAAAAAAGAAGAAAAGAAAAGAGCGGAAAAACAAGAAAGAAAAGGAAAAATCGAGAAAGGGAGAGAATAGGAACAAGACAAACAAAGACAAGAGTGAACAGAAGAAAAAGAAAAAGAAAAAACAAGAGAAAAGAGAAGAGAAAGTTTGCAATTGGAAATAAGGAAAAGGCCGGGATGACGCATGCGACCGATCAAAAGCATAATAGGAACTGTTAATTACCTAGGTGCATTCACTGCCCAAATGTGCGGGTACCAATATGTTAAATGCCCTAACGCTAACGTGATGGTTTCATTTTGTCATGTCATTCCAGAAAGGTGGTTGGTTTGTGGTTTTTAAGTGGTAACTCTTCTTTACAACACAAGGACAAAAGGCAATGGCAAACAACAATAGAACTGAGTTAGTTGATACCGAAGCCCGACAACAGTTGGTTGAACGGGATAATGGGTTGGTTGAAGAGGTGCGGATGTTAAGACAACACATGGCAGACATGTATCAAGCCTGGATGACTGGGAGGGCACCACCCCCGCCACCACTGATTTTGCCGGATGCTGCCTTTACCCAAACTCCCAACACAATGCCAGATGATCCTCCATATTCTCCAGATACACCCGCTTATCACAATTTTCCCAACCACCCTAGTAGCTCCATCACGCATCCTCCAGTTACTTCTCCCCAATATTGCCCTCCTGTCATATCCACTACCCCAAACAATGAATACCCACTCAAAGCGCGTAATGCCCAATTTCACCCTCCAGAGGTTGCCCACAGGATCCTTGATCCATACAAGAAGAGCTCCCGGGATGAGCAGTTTCATGTTAGAAATGAAAGGGTTACAGAAAGAGAAGGGTGAGATAAGGTACCCAGGAAGTTGAAAAGCACAAAACAGTCCTTAAGGGACAAGCGAAGAGTGGGAGGTCAGGGTAGCATGACTTGCAAAGAACTGATGGTGCCACATGACGCCCGCCTGCCCGCAGGATTCATAGTACCAAACTTTAAATTATATGATGGCGTGGAGATCCGGTAGCTCACCTGAGGGTCTATTGCAACGAAATGAGGATTGTTGGAGAGAAAGATGACGTGATGATGGCATATTTCAGTGAAAGCCTAACTGGGGCAGCTTTGGACTGGCATGGTCGTCAAAATGTCGATGAGTGGCTTACATTGGGTGACATGGCTCAAGACTTTGTC
>NW_017672193.1:207124-211188 GCF_001879085.1 Nicotiana attenuata
TTGTTTAATTGTGTAGTTTGTACTTGGCATGTTTTGGAGATTGGAATGACGAAGGCATTTTGTTCTGCTATCCAAACACTTTATCCTTTGTTACCCCTTTGAGCCTCGGTTATTTTCTTGCATACCCCTCTTTTGGAATCAATAATAAAACTCGTAAGCCCGAGCGGAGAAAGAAAGTGGAGAAACAAGAGAAAAACAGTGAAAAAGGAAAAAGAAAAGAAAAAGAAAAGAAAAGAAAAAGAAGAGAAAAGAAGAGAAAAGGAAAAAGAAAGGGAAAAGAAAAAAAAAGAAAAAAGAAGAGAAAAAGAAAGGGAAAAAAGAAGAGAAAAGAAAAAGAAAAGAAGAGAAAAGAGAAGGAAAAGGAAAGAAATGAAAAGAAAGGGAAGAAAAGATCGCAACAACGAAGTAATTTTATGACCTGAACTACGTTTGACTTGATCCAGAAAGGGTACGTAGGCAGCCTCCCTCTGAGGTTCAGTCACACCAAAACAAAATCCAAAAGTCACCAAGAAAGAAACTGGGGCAGAAGTTGTGGTTGTTGTGAGAAATATGATTCCGAAAGTTGTAATTTTGAACCCATGTTGAATTGTTTTGAGCCTTTGATACCCCTTCTTTCTAACCCTATCCAAAAGCCCACATTACGGTCCAAAGAAAGACCTTCCGACCAGTCTTCGAGAGATGCCAAGTCGAGCCAGTAGAGGTGAATCATATCAGGGACAACACTCCGGTCTAAACAAGGGAAATGAAAAATGAGAGAGCCTTATCAATGAAAACCCTCACGGGTACCGCAAGGCGATGAAAGCTGTGAGAAATAAAAAATGAGAGAGTCTTATTGGTGAAAACCTTCACGGGCACCATAAGGCGATGGTGAGTTGAGAAACAAGACCAAAATGAGAGAGGCTTGATGGTGAAAACCCTTCGGGCACTACAAGTCGAAAACGGATTGTGATTCAAATCGGATAAGCGGAGCATAAGCCCAGTTTCACGGCGAAAAGGTACAACAAGAGCTGAACATCATATTTGCTTAATAGAATAGGCTGCAGGTGCATGTCAAGGTCATCAGAGTCGGTATCCACATCCGATAGGTTTCTACGTTGTAGTTTTCTTGTTATGAATCATCTCTTTCCATTCTCCTTTACTCTGTTACTTTTGTCTTATTTACTCCCTCTTCCTGAGTCTGTTTGGTCATAACAAGTGAGAAATGACTTCAAAATCTGCCACCAGCTTTCCAATTATACAAAACATGATCTAGCCAGCATATCAAATCGTTAAAAGTTAGGAAAAACAGCAGGCACACTGAGCTGGCAACAATCTACATGCTTTGGGATCCTTGTGAAATGCAAGGGCTTGGTATTTGTCAATTCATGAACAACGCAACAAATGAAGGGTTTGGGGTGAACGGATAAAAGGTATTTTCGGTAAAACACGAAAGGTTTGGTACATATCAGATGGAGGGTGCTTAGTGAATGGATTAGAGGTATTTTCTGCGTTAAGGGTAACAAAGAAAGTGGTTAGCAAGGTCTCCAAGTGAGAATCGATTATCAGGGCAAGTGAAGGAACAATACAACTTCAAGGCCAAGGCCAGTGATTAAGTTAAGAAAGAACATCATGTACACGAAGTGGGAGCAATAGACGTGCTTTGGGATTTATATGAGACCTAAGGGTTGGGGGAATGCCAGTTTATGAAATGCAACAAACAGAGGATATCGGGGCTGAACGGAGAAAAGGTATTTTATGTGATGAGGATGACACAGAAAGGGGTTAGTCCATAAACAAGCAAGGTCTTCGAGTGGAAATCAGTCATCTTGGCAAATGCAGAAGCAGCCGCCCTCAAAGTTCAAGGCCACAAACTAACCACCACATTTTAAACTCACAAGTTTTCTTTGTTTGAAACAGGAACAAAACAGTGCAAGAAAGTTGGTTCAACAATAAGTTAAAAGAAAAGAGAGAAAAGACAAGGAAGAAGAGGAGAGCCGGCAAAAGGGAAGTTTCTCAAATCTTCGCCCTTGCCTATCTTGTTAGCATGCATAAAATGCTGCCATTGCTTTTCACATTTTATCCTAGTCTGATGAACTTTCTCCTAGGATTAAAATCTTAGTCTGATGAATTGTTCTCCTAAGATAGACAACCTAGTCTGATGAATTTTCTCCTAGGATCACAATCTTAGTCTGATGAATTGTTCTCCTAAGATAGACAACCTAGTCTGATGAAACTTTCTCCTAAGATAGCAAGATAACAAAAAGACCTAGTCTGATGAACTTTCTCCTAGGGTCTAAATCTTAGTCCGATGAATCTTTCTCCTAAGATAGTGACCTAGTCTGATGAACTTTCTCCTAGGATCAAAATCTTAGTCTGATGAATCTTTCTCCTAAGATAGAAGACCTAGTCCGATGAATTTTCTCCTAGGATCAAAATCTTAGTCTAATGAATCTTCCTCCTAAGATAACAAAAAAAGACCTAGTCTGATGAACTTTCTCCTAGAATATAAATCTTAGTCTGATGAATTTTTCTCCCAAGATAGAAAACCTAGTCTGATAAATTTTCTCCTAGGATAAACGTCTTAGTCGGATGAATCTTTCTCCTAGGATACCAAAACAAAAACAAAAAAAAAAGAGAAAAAAAAAGAAGAGAAAAAAGGGGGACCTAGTCTTATGAATTTTCTCCTAGGATAAATGTCTTAGTCTGATGAATCTTTCTCCTAAGATAGAAAACCTAGTCTGACGAATTTTCTCCTTGGATAATTTGAAAAAAAGGAAGTCTGAATTCGAAAAAAAAGGAAAAAGGGAAGTCTGGAGTTTAAAAAAAGAGAGGGTCAATTCTTAGTTTTCTTGAAATCAGGGGTCCCCGCCCGGAGAATAGGGCCAGTCTTTATTTTAGTCAAGATTAGTTTATAGTTTTCCTTGTCTGTTCTTTAGTTTACTTTCATCATTGCATTAATGGTATAAGTTGTTTACAATTTTGCTAACAACTCACAAATCTTCGTAGTGCAAACTGGGGCAGAAAAAAATTTCTTTTGTTTTGTGTTTTTGTTGTAATCAGGCGCCCACCTGGAGAACAAGGGATTACTTTTCAAGCTTCGGCAATCAGGCGCCCACCTGGAGAACAAGGGAAGTACAATTCAAATTTTAGCTTTTAATTTTTAATATTTGATAACATGCCGTACCCAGCCACCAAACTGGGGCAGAAAATTTTCTTTGTTTGTTTATTTTGTTGCAGTCAGGAGCCCACCTGGAGAACAAGGGAATATTTTTCAAGTTCAGCAACCAGGAGCCCACCTGGAGAACAAGGGAATACTTTTCAAGCGTCAGCAGTCAGGAGCCCACCTGGAGAACAAAGGAATACTTTTCAAGCGTCAGCAATCAGGAGCCCGCCTGGAGAATAGAGGCACATATTTCAAATTTCAGCAGTCAAGCATCACTCGGAGGAATGGCAAAACATCTCTGATCATAATGCAAGGCAACAACAAGGATTCCATCGAAGAATACAAGTTCAAGGCAACACAAGAGCAAGTTTGAAGACATAGATAGGACCTTTTTGTAATTCATAGCTTGGGCTAGCTTCTTTTATTTTGACACGGTGTAATAAGGAGGTCAGCGAGCAGTAGCAGCAGCAGCAGCAGCAGTGAAATCACAGCTCCTGGTAGTCCCAGCTACCAAACCTTCCCGAACTACACTGACCTGATTCCTTTTTAGCCAAGGATATGTAGGCAACCTTTGAAGCAGGGTTCGGTCAGACGGTTTTCAAAAATGCTTCACACGGAGTATTCGAACGGGCAAAAATCGATCGTTTCCGCTCACTTATCTTTGCACAAAAACTCTTCGTGTTTCCGGGCAAAGAGGGGCAGCTGTGAGCACGTGATTTTTTCCCTATATGAATTACTCCCAAAAATTCAAACAAATAATTTTCTTTCATTATTTTACACTTTTGTGAATTTTGTGTTATTTTCTGTTAATTATTTGCATTTTATAAAAATATACTACATGTACATTTGCATTTAGAATTCTAATTTTCATTATTTTAAGGTATTATTTAGTGGTTAAGTCTGTTTTAGTAACAAATTTAAA
>NW_017672194.1:0-58713 GCF_001879085.1 Nicotiana attenuata
TTGTACCTGTGTCCTTTGTCCTTATGTGAATGTAGCATTTTAGTCATTCATGCAGACTTTACACATTTATATATCGGTTCCATTATTCCTATGATTATACTGTTTATTTGACCGTTAGGTGCCTTGACTGTCCCTCGTCACTACTCCACCGAGGTTAGTCTTGATACTTACTGGGCACCGCCGTGGTGTGCTCATGCTACTCTTCTGCACATTTTTGTTGTGCAGATACAGGTAATCCCACTCAGTTCTGTCAGCCTTGGAAGGAGGCGTATCGGTAGAGACTTCGAGGTATATCTGCTACGTCCGCAGACCGAGGAGTTCCTTTCCAGCTTTCTGTAATAAGTATAGCTCTTTCAGTATTTCTCCTTTGTATAGACATTCTTGAGTCAGAGCCTCTTATGTATCCCTTAGCTTGTGATTTGTGAGTTTCCGGGTTTTGGGAATTTTGTTAGCTTCGAGAATTGTTGTGGTATGTGCCAAGTGGCACCTTAAACACCGTTTTATTTTACTAGTTCAGTTTTATTTACTTTCTTTCGCAATTATGGTGTATCTTCCGCATTGTTAGGCTTACCTAGTCGTAGGGACTAGGTGCCATCACGACATGTTCACGGAGGGCGAACTGGGGTCGTGACAAGTTGGTATCTGAGCTCTAGGTTCATAGGAGTCACAGATCACAAGCCGGTTTATTAGAGTCTCGTNTATATGGTTAGACTCGTGAGAGTACGAGGGTTCTGAAAATATAAAAATTATTCGATTTCGAGACGTTGGCCTGAAGGGCATTTTGGTTATTTTACCAATTTCATGCTTTAGCTTTGAATTAAATAGTAGAATCAGTTGCTTGAGATGTTATTTACAATGTGTGATTTAATTGAATAGATTTGGGCCATTTGGAGTCGAGTACTCGTGGCAAGAACGTGGTTGCTAGTTGATTTTAGCCGGTTCGAGGTAAGTATCTTGCCTAACCTTGTGTGGGGGACTTCCCCTTAGGATTTGAGTCTTCTTTGTTGATTGTATTTCTTGTACGCGAGGTGACGAGTGCGTGCTCGAATTTATTTGTGGAAAAATTGCCCCTTTTAGGCTCTTAGATCCTTGTAATCACCGAATATGAAGTTATTCTTGATAAGATTGAGTTCCCTGTTATTAGTTTCACCTTTACATGACTTACTTGGAATTTATCTGCCCTTTTTGGTTATTCTTGTTGCCTAATTGACTTTTACTTGTTCAACTGTAGACATTTACCCTTCTATAGTCACATTATCATTCCTAACTGCTTGTCTTTATCTGGAAAGCATTATTTCTATCTCTCGTGTAATTAATTGGTCTTAATTGGAAAGAAGTTAGATATCCTATGTTTAGTTGATATTTCCTTAATTGTAATTATTTGATTCATGTTAACTTCCTTGTTGTTGAACTGAGTATTATGGAATCGTTGTTTTGTATTATTTCTCCCTTGTTGAGTTGTTCTTATTGCGCTTAGTATTTTCTCTGTTACGGTTATTCCTTATGAGTTAGTTGTACCGTCTGTTGGTGAATTGAAATACCTGAGTTGACTCTCTTGCTTTGTTCCCGTATTTACTGTCATTTGTTGTGTGGTACTTGAGACTGTGATGCACGAGGTTTCTGCCGTGCTGTTGTTGATACTATGATGCACGAGGTTTCTGCCGTGCGGCTGTTGGTACCGTGATGCACGACGTCTCTGCCGTGCGGTTGTTATTGAAGGGTTGCACGAGGTCTTTGCCGTGCTATTGTTGCTATTGATGTTTTGCACATGCGGCGTAATAAGGCGGGATATGTTATATGCTTATATGTGAGTTGCGCATGTGGCGGAATAAGGTGGGGACATTGAGATGCACGTGTTGAAAAAATAAGGCGGCGCCTATTATATTATTATTTGCACGCGTGGCGTAATAAGGTGGGCTATGTCAGGGGTTAATTGTATAGAATTGTGACGGCCTATGGAGGCATTCCTATTTGTTTTATATTGTGATTGTGGGTTGCTTACCTGTATGAGCGTTACCGCTTGGAAGTTGTGAGGAAACATTCGTACGTGCGGTCCGTTCTCCTTTTCATGTTTTCTAGTTGGTAGAATTCTTGTTAAAACACTTGCACGAGCATACACGTAGTTGGACACCCCATTAGAGGTGAATTCCTTCCGATTTTTGCTAAGGGTGGAGATACGCCCTCGTTTATCCACTATATATGTGAGAGTGGCCCTAGTTAGCTAGTTAGCTGTCAGCATGACCATGAGATTGATGGGGCACAGGATGCTAAGTGTTAGGTTTCAGATGCCGGGTCTTCGTGAGTTGTGGTTTGTCCGAGACTTGGCAAAATTGTGGAGAGAGTTGAATAAGACCTTATGTGAACATCATTGTAGGGTATGAGTTATTGAATTGTTTTCCCCTTGCTGTGTTGTGACCTTAGGATTTGGATTGTGATTCTGTCGTCTTTCGTATCATCATTTATTATATTCTCGTTGTTACCTGTTGTCCTTTTGTTCCTTATTGTGAATTGTAGCATTTTTAGTCATTCATGCAGACTTTACACATTTATATATCGGTTCCATTATTCCTATGATTATACTGTTTATTTGACCGTTAGGTGCCTTGACTGTCCCTCGTCACTACTCCACCGAGGTTAGTCTTGATACTTACTGGGCACCGCCGTGGTGTGCTCATGCTACTCTTCTGCACATTTTTGTTGTGCAGATACAGGTAATCCCACTCAGTTCTGTCAGCCTTGGAAGGAGGCGTATCGGTAGAGACTTCGAGGTATATCTGCTACGTCCGCAGACCGAGGAGTTCCTTTCCAGCTTTCTGTAATAAGTATAGCTCTTTCAGTATTTCTCCTTTGTATAGACATTCTTGAGTCAGAGCCTCTTATGTATCCCTTAGCTTGTGATTTGTGAGTTTCCGGGTTTTGGGAATTTTGTTAGCTTCGAGAATTGTTGTGGTATGTGCCAAGTGGCACCTTGAACACCGTTTTATTTTACTAGTTCAGTTTTATTTACTTTCTTTCGCAATTATGGTGTATCTTCCGCATTGTTAGGCTTACCTAGTCGTAGGGACTAGGTGCCATCACGACATGTTCACGGAGGGCGAACTGGGGTCGTGACAAGTTGGTATCTGAGCTCTAGGTTCATAGGAGTCACAGATCACAAGCCGGTTTATTAGAGTCTCGTAGATCGGTACGGAGACATCTGTACTTATCTGTGAGAGGCTATGTGACCGTGAGGAAAATTCTACTTCATTTTATTTCCCTGTCGTGCGAGATTTTGACGTTCACAATCCTGAACCTCTATCTTCCATTCTCTCACAGATGGTGAGGACACTTACTACCCGAGGTGATCAGGCACCCGCGCCTCCTGCTGCAGCCGTCGGAGGTCGGGGCCGGGGTAGAGTTCGAGGACGCGCACGTGGTACAGCTAGAGCACCTGCGCGAGCTGCCGCTGTGGTACCACCAGCAGATCCAACCGGAGTCCAGGCACCTGACACGCCTACTGCCACTAATACTCCAGCCCTTCAGGAGACTTTGGCACAGTTCATGAGTATGTACGCCACTTTGGCTCAGGCAGGATTACTTCCCCTTGCTGCAGACACACCCCAGGCCGGGGGGAGGAGCACAGACTCCCGCCGCCCGCACTCCTGAGCAGCGAGTGCATGTTGAGCAGGTCCTTGAGATTATTCCTGCACCGCCTGCAGCACCAGTTCAGCCTGAGGGCATGGCAGCGGCTTCCGAGCAGGAGCAGATGAGACTAGAGAGGTTCAAGAAGTATGATCCTCCGGTATTCAGTGGATTAGCATCAGACGATGCCTTGGGGTTTCTTGATGAGTGTTACCATATTCTCCGTACTATGGGTATCTCTAGGTCGAGCGGGGTTTCTTTCACTACTTTCCAGCTTCGAGAAGCCGCCTATGAGTGGTGGCGCACCTATGAGTTAGACAGCCCAGATGAGGTAGCTTCACTGACTTGGACCCAGTTTTCAGACATGTTCTTGAGAGAGTTTGTTCCTCAGAGCCTCAGGGATGCATGGCGCGCGGAGTTTGAGCATTTGTGCCAGGGTGTTATGACCGTCTCGGAGTATGCTGTCCGTTACACCAGTTTGGCTAGACATGCCCCAACCTTGGTTTCTACTGTTCACGAGAAGGTTCGCCGGTTCATTGAGGGGCTTATTCCCAGCGTCAGATCTAGTATGGCTCGTGAGTTGGAGATGGATATTCCATATCAGCAGGTGGTGAACATTGCTAGGAGGATAGTGGGTATGCATGCTAGAGAGAGAGAGGGCAGGCAGGGTCATGAGAGAGAGAGCAGACGAGATCCGGTGAGAGAGGTTGAGGAGGCGAGGAGGCCTCGTAGACCGGGGAGATATACTGGTCCTTATTTTGGAGGCAGGATGCGTTATGGTAGAGGTTTTGCGGGTCAGCCAGTTCAGTTCGCGCTTCAGACTTTGCATGGTGACTCAGGTGCTCATGGGTCTTGGAGTACCCGTATCGCATAGTTCCCACCGCCTCGTCAGCAGATAGGGTGCTTTGAGTGTGGAGATACTATCCACATGGTGAGAGATTGTCCCAGACTTTGGACCGATGTGTCACAGCACGAGGTATTCAGGCAGGTAGAGGGCGCCAAGAGGGGGAGGCCCGGCTCGTTGATGTGTTTCATATAGTAGGCTTGAGGCCGGTACGTCAGTTGAATGTCATTCAGGTACGGATTTGGTTTGTTATAGGGGGTACTATCTGTAGTTCATCACAGTTCTGCTTATCGGGGTGAGTTCCCTTATTTGTTGATTCCAGTTATGGGTGTATTTCATGATTTGCACTCTGTTTATGTGATTATCCCGTTGGTAGGTTATATGAGTGATAGCCGTGTCTATCGTCCATTTCTAGCTGTTGTCGAGAGTTATGAGGCTAGTAGTAAATTCATGTTGTCTGTTTCTGTAGGTTTGATGTGATTTCTGAGTATTCTTGGTTACGAGCTGTGATTTCTATGCTCCACCGGTATGGGAGCCAGTCTGTGTTGTGAGTTGTAGATGGAATTGATCTAGTGTGAGTCTCTAGATGGGTTGATGTGTGCCCTACTTGTGATTCAGTGTTGAGGGCGGGACCCTCGTGATTTCAGTTGATTTGATATGTTGAGACCGGGCTGTGTACTGCGGTGAGAGTTATATCAGTATAAGATCCTTGTGAGTCTTTTATATGCTTTCATTCTTTCTTGTTAGATGTTTTTGTCGATGTGTGTTTTAGAAGAACTTGTGCTAGTTTGACTTGTTTGATAGTTCCCTTATGTGTTTTTCCTTTCCCATATTCATTCATTTTCGTTCTATGCTTCTTGAGTTTTAGTTTGTAGGGTGTGTGCCCGTTGGTATTCGCTGAGATTTGGTTATTCGGGTGTTTTTCTATGTGGTTTTCGTGGTTATTGTATCATCGCCAGTGTCGTGGAGGTTTGAGGAGAGTTCCTATCGAATATGAGGCTTATGGCCGGTACGGATTTGATCTCAGGCAAGTATTGCTATCAGAAATGTCATTGTGGGCCTATGTGTGGTGTTCATGTTGTGTGGTTGTACCCTGTGTGTGTTGGCGTGAATTGAAGCAGCTGGTTGAGACTGAAACCGGATATGGATTTAGGATCGGGTCCTTTAGAAACGAATGGAAGGTGAAATTCTGGCTTGAAGGCTAATTGGTATTGCTAGAAAGTTTAAATTTCAGTTGAGATGTTGTCGTCAGGCTTAAGTGGATTGGGGTGACGTGGGATCACCCGCGAGTGTATGTTGGAAGTGCGCACTCAGTGACTTGAGGACTTCGAGGTGAATCTTAGCACGTTCGAGGACGAACGTTGGTTTTAAGAGGGGAGGATGTAACGACCCGATCGGTCGTTTGGAGGAATTAAGCTCCGTTCAGCCGCATAAGGCTTGGAACAGCTTCGGAATATGAGGATCGACTTGCGTGCATGGTGGAATTCGGTTTTCGGATGGTTTAGAGTCAAATTGGAAGAAGGAATCCAGTTTTGGAAGTTAGAACGGTGAAAAGTTGACCGGAATTGGACTTTTGGGTAAACGACCCCGGAATGGGTCCTGGATGATCTCAACAGCTTCGTATGGTGATTTTGGACTTAGGCGTGCGTCTGGATTCAGATTTGGAGGTCCGTGGAGTAAATTGAGGCATTTCGGCGAAAGTTGAAGTTGGAAAATGAAGAAGTTTGACCCACAGTTGACTTTTGTGATATCGGGGGCGGAATGCGATTCCGAGAGTTGGAGCAGCTCCGTTATGTCATTTTGGGCTTGTCTGCAAAATTTGGCGTCATTCCGAGTTGAATTGATAGGTTTCGTCATGAGATTCGATATTTGAAGATTTGGAAGTTCATAAGCTTGATTTTTGGTTTGATCCGCCGCTTTGATGTTGTTTTATGTGATTTGAAACTTCGAACGAGTCCGTGTTAAGTTATATGACTTGTGTGTGTGATTAGACGGGGTCCCGGGAGCCTCGGGTGTGTTTCGGATGGGCTACAGACCATTTTCCTCCTATTTTGAACTGCTGTTGTTGCTGCTTCTGATATCCTTCTACGCGATCGCGAAGATTCTCCCGCGATCGATGCATTGTTGAAGACCACCTCGAAATCCTTCTTCGCGTTCGCATCAGTCTCTTCGTGTTCGCGAAGCTCAGCTTATTTCTTCATCGCGTTCGCATTTCACCTCCCGCGATCGCGTAAGCCCCCACCCACTATTCTTCGCGATCGCACCCCTTTTAACGCGATCGCGATGTGTATTTTTGGGCAGCCTCAAATTTCCTCTACGCGATCGCGACCATTGTTCCGCGATCGCGATGAACAAATCACTGGGCAGACAGATTAAATCCTAAATTCGAGGGTTTCACTATTTTTATCACATTTTGACTTCTAGAGCTCGGTTCTTGGCGATTTTTGAAGGGATTTTCACCTGGGCGTCTTGGGTAAGTGCTTCTCACTCGATTTAGACCAATTTCCATGGATCTCCTCTTAATTTCATCCTTTAATTTCAGATTTTGAGTGAAAAATGGGTAAAACTTCATAGACAAGATTGTTGAGTTTTGAGGGGGTGTTTGACCTCCGATTTGAGAGGTTTTTGTATGGTTAGACTTGTGAGAGTACGAGGGTTCTGAAAATGTTAAATTCATCCGATTCTGAGACGTTGGCCTGAGGGGCGTTTTGGTTATTTTACCTAATTTCGCGCTTTAGCTTTGAATTAAATAGTAGAATCAATTGCTTGAGATGTTATTTACAATGTGTGATTTAATTGAATAGATTTGGGCCATTTGGAGTCGAGTACTCGTGGCAAGAACGTGGTTGCTAGTTGATTTTAGCCGGTTCGAGGTAAGCATCTTGCCTAACCTTGTGTGGGGGACTTCCCCTTAGGATTTGAGTCTTCTTTGTTGATTGTATTCCTTGTACACGAGGTGACGAGTGCGTGCTCGGATTTATTTGTGGAAAATTGTCCCTTTTAGGCTCTTAGATCCTTGTAATCACCGAGTATGAAGTTGTTCTTGATACGATTGAGTTCCCTATTAATAGTTTCACCTCCACATGTCATAGTTGGAAGTTATTTGCCCTTTTTGGTTTATTCTTGTTGCCTAATTGACTTTTACTTGTTTAACCGTAGACATTACCCTTCTATAATCACATTATCATTCCTAACTTCTTGTCTTTATCTAGGAAGCATTACTTCTATCTCTCGTGTAATTAATTGGTCTTAATTGGAAAGAAGTTAGATATCCTATGATTAGTTGATATTTCGGAAATTGTAATTATTTGATTCATGTTAACTTCCTTGTCTTTGAACTGAGTATTATGAAATCGTAGTTTTCGTATTATTTCTCCCTTGTTGAGTTGTTCTTATTGCGCTTAGTATTTCTCTTTTATGGTTATTCCTTATGAGTTAGTTGTGATTCTCTTGCTTTGTTCCTGTATATATTGTCATTTGTTGTGTAGTACTTGAGACTGTGATGCACGAGGTTTCTACCGTGCGGCTGTTGATACTGTGATGCACGAGGTTTCTGCCGTGTGGCTGTTGGCACTGTGATGAACGAGGTCTCTGCCGTGCGGTTGTTGTTGAAGGGTTGCACGAGGTCTTTGTCGTGCTATTGTTGCTATTGATATTTTGCACATGCGGCGTAATAAGGCGGGATATGTTATATGCTTATATGTGGGTTG
This sequence comes from Nicotiana attenuata, assembly GCF_001879085.1. Classification (NCBI taxonomy): domain Eukaryota; kingdom Viridiplantae; phylum Streptophyta; class Magnoliopsida; order Solanales; family Solanaceae; genus Nicotiana; species Nicotiana attenuata. Next base: position 8,176 of record NW_017672194.1, read on the forward strand.
CGCATGTGGAGGAATAAGGTGGGAACATTATGATGCACGTGTGGCGAAATAAGGCGGCGCTTATTATGTTATTAATTGCACACGTGGCGAAATAAGGTGGGCTATGTCAGGGGTTGATTGTATAGAATTGTGACGGCCTATGGAGGCATTTCTATTTGTTTAATATTGTGATTGTGGGTTGCTTACCTGTATGAGCTTTACCACTTGGAAGTTGTGAGGAAACATCGTACGTGCGGTCCGTTCTCCTTTTCATGTTCACTAGTTGGTAGAATTCTTGTTAAAACACTTGCACAAGCATACACGTAGTTGGATACCCCATTAGAGGTGAATTCCTTCCGATTTTTGCTAAGGGTGGAGATACGCCCTCGTTTATCCACTATATTTGTGAGAGTGGCCCTAGTTAGCCAGTTAGCTGTCAGCATGACCATGAGATTGATGGGGCACATGATGCTAAGTGTTAGGTTTCAGATGCCGGGTCTTCGTGAGTTGTGGTTTGTCCGAGACTTGGCAAAATTGTGGAGAGAGTTGAATAAGACCTTATGTGAACACCATTGTAGGGTATGAGTTATTGAATTGTTTTCCCCTTGCTGTGTTGTGACCTTAGGATTTGGATTGTGATTCTGTCGTCTTTCGTATCATCATTTATTATATTCTCGTTGTTACCTGTTGTCCTTTTGTTCCTTATTGTGAATTGTAGCATTTTTAGTCATTCATGCAGACTTTACACATTTATATATCGGTTCCATTATTCCTATGATTATACTGTTTATTTGACCGTTAGGTGCCTTGACTGTCCCTCGTCACTACTCCACCGAGGTTAGTCTTGATACTTACTGGGCACCGCTGTGGTATGCTCATGCTACTCTTCTGCACATTTTTGTTGTGTAGATACAGGTACTCCCACTCAGTTCAGTCAGCCTTGGAAGGAGGCGTATCGGTAGAGACTTCGAGGTATATCTGCTACGTCCGCAGACCGAGGAGTCCCTTTCCAGCTTTCTGTAATAAGTATAGCTCTTTCAGTATTTCTCCTTTGTATAGACATTCTTGAGTCAGAGCCTCTTATGTATCCCTTACCTTGTGATTTTTGAGTTTCCGGGTATTGGGAATTTTGTTAGCTTCGAGAATTGTTGTGGTATGTGCCGAGCGGCACCTTAAACACCGTTTTATTTTACTAGTTCAGTTTTATTTACTTCCGCAATTATGGTATATCTTCCGCATTGTTAGGCTTACCTAGTCGTAGGGACTAGGTGCCGTAACGACATGTTCACGGAGGGCGAACTGGGGTCGTGACAGCGATCAAGTAGCGACCAACCTTGGCCGCTAATGTATTTAAAATCATTATTTTATTATCGGAAAAGTGTCTGATATATCCTTGTACTATGGTAAATTATTTAAAATTATCCCCCGTTATACTATTGACCCATAAAAGTCCCTACCGTCCAACTATCCTAACAAATCTGCCCTTACTTTGATGGAAGTGCCACGTGGCATCCATCCTTGCTTCTTTTTAAATCTGGGCACATAAGAGACGACCCGCTCCAACTATACCAACCAACCCATAACCCATTTATAAACCAAATAATACCCTAAAGCCACTGATTAACGATTTATAACCCAAATTAAACCCCAACCCTAATTTATAATCCTACAGCCATCTCCATCAAACCCTCTATGCTCCATCAAACAATTTGTAGCTTTTCATAACTGACCAGATTGTTGCAAACATGAGTGCGAATAAATAGTTTATATCTAATACAGCCAAAGGAAAAAAGAGGGAAGAGAAAATGATTAAAGAAAATGAAGTAGGAAGGTTCCATTTATTTCAGTAGGTTCAACATTTTGCACTGACCTCTGTGTTTCCAATTGTTCCAGAATTGCAGGCATATTTGAATAAGAATAGTACTTCATCATGTTGCAATTAAATATTTCGTGCAGGAAAAGGCATTTGTCTGTGTCTGCGATTATCATAATTATGAGAGTCAGATTGTGCTTTTCACTATCAAAATCATGTCATTGGCTTTGGTCCCTATAGTACGCCTGGTTGATACATGTGTTTAATACTCCACACTTCTGTGTTGCTTCCTACTCATAAAATGACCCTTTGACTGTGCATAGTTTCTTCTTGAGTCAGACACAGACCCTTTGACTGTGCATAGCATAGAGGGTTTGATGGAGATGGCAGTAGGATTATAAATTAGGGTTGGGGTTTAATTTGGGTTATAAATCGTTGGTCAGTGGCTTTGGGGTATTATTTGGTTTATAAATGGGTTAGGGGTTGGTGGGTATAGTTGGAGCGGGTCGTCTCTTATGTGCCCAGATTTAAAAAGAGGCGAGGATGGATGCTACGTGGCACTTCCGTCAAAGTAAGGGCAGATTTGTTAGGATAGTTGGACGGTAGGGACTTTTATGGCCCAATAGTATAACAGGGGACAATTTTAAACAATTTACCATAGTACAAGGATATATCAGACCCTTTTTTCCGCTCTAACTATCATCCGTTGACCCCCAAACACGATCCCGACTTAATTCCTTGAATTTTTACTCAAACTTTCAAGCTCCAAATCACTTGAATTCATTCCATAACATCTACATAGCTCGGAATCACACCTACAAGGCATAAAACACACCATTAGTGCAAAACACTAGCGATTAAGGCTCAAACTCAATTAAAGTGCAGTAAATTAGAGTGTAATAAGCGACTAAAATACGTAATTATAACCTATCATCAATATACATAAATAAAGTATTTATTTATTTAATAAAATATATACCTAAAAACATATATAATATATACTTAGCATATACATATATCTAACGCTTCTGCTCAATTTGGTATGGACTTGGTGCAAATGTTGGATCTGCCTAATAACTAATTAAGGGTGTCTTTAATTTTTATTCACTAATTATAATGCTCAGCAAAAATAGCCACTACTAATAGGGAAAAGACTATTTTACCCTTCCTTCATATGCCAAAAGGTCCAAAACCCTTGTTTTTTCATTCAGAAGAGGGAAATTTGAGAGAGGGGCAAGTTCGCGTGTTCTCTGCTACTGTATCATCCTCGCATGCAAACGAGCTTCAGTTAATCTTTCTCCTTCTTCATCTTCTCTGTATTCTTCTCTGAATCGTATCGATCTAACTAGGTAAGTTTTGAACATGTTGANCAAAGGAAAAAAGAGGGAAGAGAAAATGATTAAAGAAAATGAAGTAGGAAGGTTCCATTTATTTCAGTAGGTTCAACATTTTGCACTGACCTCTGTGTTTCCAATTGTTCCAGAATTGCAGGCATATTTGAATAAGAATAGTACTTCATCATGTTGCAATTAAATATTTCGTGCAGGAAAAGGCATTTGTCTGTATCTGCGATTATCATAATTATGAGAGTCAGATTGTGCTTTTCACTATCAAAATCATGTCATTGGCTTTGGTCCCTATAGTACGCCTGGTTGATACATGTGTTTAATACTCCACACTTCTGTGTTGCTTCCTACTCATAAAATGACCCTTTGACTGTGCATAGTTTCTTCTTGAGTCAGACACAGACCCTTTGACTGTGCATAGCATAGAGGGTTTGATGGAGATGGCAGTAGGATTATAAATTAGGGTTGGGGTTTAATTTGGGTTATAAATCGTTGGTCAGTGGCTTTGGGGTATTATTTGGTTTATAAATGGGTTAGGGGTTGGTGGGTATAGTTGGAGCGGGTCGTCTCTTATGTGCCCAGATTTAAAAAGAGGCGAGGATGGATGCTACGTGGCACTTCCGTCAAAGTAAGGGCAGATTTGTTAGGATAGTTGGACGGTAGGGACTTTTATGGCCCAATAGTATAACGGGGGACAATTTTAAACAATTTACCATAGTACAAGGATATATCAGACCCTTTTCCGTTTTATTATTTTCACTAGCTTAGCGACCAACTTTGGTTGCTTTTCTTGACAGACCAACTTTGGTCGCAAAAGTTTGATCGCTTTTTACAGGAATTCTAGTAGTGCGAGGCTCACTTGGAGAAAAAAGGCAATAAGACAAAAAAATAATATATGCATTTGCCCTTTATTCAGTGGTCATGGAGCACTTTGTGGCATGCATAAACTTCATAATGAAAAATTGACCATAGCAACTTCACTACGCATGAGCATGGCTGACAAATTTACATTCTACGAAAAATATTCTGAAAGTATTAGAAAAGGAGTCCCCCATTCCTGCAGTCTGTAAAAATGTTCCTGGGGCATTAAGTCAAAAATATATCATACACAAAATAATCATTACTATTTCGTTAGGACGTGAGATTTTTTATTTTTTATTTTTGAAAATTTTGAACAGAAATTTTTACTAAATATTATCAAAGCATGTGTTACTAATCTTCCTCACAATTATTTTCTCTTCCCATATAAATTTTTAAGAGATTCTTGATTCAAGAATTTGCCCATCTCTATATTTTCGGTGATGAGGATACTGTAATTCCTAAATAACATAATACAAAATTCAACCACATTCTTTTCTCCTTGAGATCCAAAGGTCAAAAAAGGGGGACGGTATGCGACAAAACATGCCCAGAAGAATGGAGTTTTCCTTGGCTTATTATAACAACTCTTAAAGTCTCATCATTATCCATCTTTTATTGTATATATATATGCTATTGCCAACAGAAAAAGTTCAAAATCAAAGCTGTTTTGCATTTAAAGCAACCACCTTTATAAACCTTTTTGCCCTTTAATTTGGCTCTATTTCTTTTTTTTTTTTTTTTTCTCTTTCTATATGCATCACAGAATATATCTGTGTATTTCTATCATTATGTTCTCTTTTCCTCCACTACCAGTTGCTTGTCATATTACAGCAAATAAAACTTTCAATCCACAAGGAACATATGCGCACAATAGAATTCCAATTCGTGATAAATGTACAATTTATCACTATTGATAATTATAATCCAAGCTGTGTACCAAAGTGAAAAGTATGACCGAGTTAAATTTATGGTTATTCAGAGAAATTACAAGTTTATTTTATGTACGTAGTTCCATTGATTCACTTTTCCTTAGCAGAATAACTATTAGGAAAGTTGTTGATGGAGTTAGGTGTCTATAGTTCATATCATAATGAAACATGGAGCATCCATAATTTCTCATAGTAAAGCCACAAAAATCGAAGTTTTATTTTTGTTACCCTCCTTCATAGTTGTTGAAGGAGTTAGGTGTCTATAGTTCATATCATTAGATTTTGGCTTCATTTTTATAATTCTTTTTTGAAAATATTGTTTGTTTATAAAATATTCTTTGGGGCTGTCAGTTCCAGAGCTTGAGGATCCGGAGATAGACCTCTATGCACGAATCCGTTTCTTAGAAGCACGCCTAACAGCCGCGGGAAGACTTGGTTCTATCGAAGAGCTAATACCCCTTCCAGCGTCTCCGCTGTAAAGAGGAATGTCCTCCGTTAAAGAAAGCAGCCAATCGTGGGGTAAAATAGCCAAAATAAGTGATTTTAGTCCTTATAAAAAGAAAACTTATTCTTGAACCCCTTTCACGCTCATGTCACGTCGAGGTACGTGCTTGATGGCTTCTGATGAACCAATGATAGAGATCCTTCCCTAACAACTGCTGTTCAATCCGCCCCTGAGAGTGAGGGGAGTCGTAGGAATTCACATTGCTTTTTACAGCTTGGAATTTCGCGCAGACAACTCACTCCTTTTCAATAGAAAAGAATAGCCAAACCAACCCAACTGCCTTTTCTCTAAAATGGAATCTTCTTGAACCCTGTTCGAACGAAGGGCTTCCTCTATCTTAAGCTCCGTTTGGAATTGGGTCTCAATTATTGCCTCATAAATATCTTCGGGCAAGGGACGCTTGATAGTATTTATGCTAAGACGATCACTGAGCTCCCGATGCCTCTAATCGTTCACCTCTAATGTGACATATTCCCTCCCAGTTATATGATCAACGGGATCAGTCGGCTAGAGAGAGTTTTTTTTTTCGAATTTTGTTCACATCTTAGATCTATAAATTGACTCATCTCCATAAAGGAGCCCAATGAAACCAAAGTTCCATGTTCGGTTTTGAATTAGAGACGTTGATGCTCGACTTTATAGAGCGTTTAGTGGCCGTGGTCTCAGATGAAAAAGATGGGGATGGAAATGAGGAAATATCTACAATACCTGGATTTAATCAGATACAATTTGAAGGATTTTGTAGGACATTCTTTCTTCTAGGCTTTTTGATTGAACTGATCATGTTTTGGGAAAGAATAATTTCAAAAAATTTTTAAATTCCCAAAAACTGGTTTAGGGTAGTTTTTGGGTGATGATTTTTCTTCCACTCACAAAACTTCAAACTTTTCTTCGAATAAAATGCATGTCCATACACAGTTTCAACTTTCAAAAGTTATTTTTCTAACACAACTTCAAAAACTCTTTTTTTAAAGTTTCTATCAAATCTATATTCAAACGCTACCTAAAACTGTTTCTCCATAATGTCAACTTCAGTAGTTATTGAAATTTGGCACACATGAAATGACCCACACATCCTTAGCTATTTAAAGCTCACATGCCACACAACCCACAAGGAACGCTATTTAGTTGAACGATCATTTTCTCAATAAAAATGCCTTCACATTTCCATGCCAAATCTCGTCAGTCCTGCCTTTACCAATCATCTCATGTTTGAACGGTTTAAATGAGTGAGTTGACATCAAGTTTGAACGTACGGTTTGAGTTCCGTTGAATGTAAGTCAATAAACGGGTGATGATTAACTCGTTCAAAGTTTATTCGGGTCAAAATTCATCTGACATCGGATTATAAGGTGCCAGTTATAATTAATTATGAGATAATTAATTAGTTGGTAAAATTTAGACGTCCAAGCGCAAGAATTACATCTGAGATCATGCATGCATCAGCTTTGTTTCTATTGACGTGCTGGAAACTTCCGAGGGAAGTTTTTTTTTTTTTTTTTGGTACTAAAGATAGATATTATATATTAATTAAACTCATGCGTACAGGTATCTAGGTGCCCGGATTGCACCCTATTACAGCTTGAAGTACAGCTAGTTATAGAATTCATATTACAAACCGACTTGAAACTACTGGTAGCTATATTGTTTGTAGCATCTCTAATGGATGTAGTACAACAAGTCTTCTAGGTTTGTTAAGGCTGATTTTGCTTCAGAGAGGTCTGGATCTGGTGGCGGGATGGATCGCCAAGTTGATAGACCTTGTTTATCAGTTGCCCAAATTTCTGTTGCAAAAGGTGGTGGTTGATCAAAAACCTGGAGGTTATAGCATCCTTCCAAAAAACTTCCCGAGCTTGCTAGTTTATCTGCTAATCTGTTCTGTTCTCTGTACGCATGGCTAACTGTTGGATCATGGAGCATCGTGAGTAGGTGCTTCCAATCATGTAATAGATTAGCAAAATGTAAATTATCCCCATGCAGTAATGTGATTACCTCCTTGGCGTCTAGTTCCACTTGGATTTGTTGGACTAGGACCAATTGATTGTGGCTGATTTCTTTTATTTCTTTACTTTGGGCCAGTAATAAGACCGGCCCAATTGTGTATTTATAGGCTATTGTTCTTGTACAGATATTTTGGATTCATTTTGGTAAGAAACAATAATAGAAAATATCGAGAAGCTTCTTCTTCCTCTCTAATGGAGATACTTGAATTCTCATCCTCTGTGTTTTCAATTTGAGAGATATATCAAAACTTAACATGGTATCAGAGCATAGATCCTCCTATGGCACGTTATTCACTTCCGATGGATCCTGTTTTTTGTCAATTTCAGAGTTTTATCTCGTTCCAGATGATGTTCGACTCATCTAGGGTTTTTTTTCTACTGAGTTTTGGTTGATTTCTCAGTCGGATTCTTGCGTATTCAACATTTTTGATGTCAAGTTGTTCGATTATTGATGAGATTGAAGATTTCGTGGTTCTTCATTCCGAGCTAGGGTTTCGAAGTCAAGCCGAAGTTCTTCATTGTTTTTACCCTGTTAAGAAGGCCGTTTCTCTTTTCCGGTTGCGAAAAGGCTGGTAACCTCATATCACCTCTTTCTTCTCTGCTGTGAATCGCATGCGTATTTGATCTGTGAATGTGTATGCTCTGTGTTGGCTAATCGGGATTTTGCTTAATGAAAAATGACAAATGATAATAACACCAGTGCTGATACAACTTCTTCCACTCCCTCACGCCTAATTTTCCATGAAGATGACTACACCCATCCTTGTCACCCTCTATATTTTCATCCATCAGACGTACTAGGAACTTCCTTAGTTTCCAGTCCTTTTGATGGAAGTTGCTATGGGAGTTGGAAGCGTAATGTGTTAGTTGCTTTTTCCATTCGTAACAAGTTAGATTTCATCAATGGTACTTCTCAGAGACCTCCTGAAGGTTCTCCTTTAGCTAGACAGTGGCAACGTTGCAATGACCTTGTCGTCTCTTGGCTGACTAACTCTATGTCCAAAGAAATATCCAGGAGTATTGAATACTCTGTGTTTGCTAAGGATATTTGGACTGAGTTAGAAGAGAGGTATGGGAAAGCTGATGGTGCTAGGATTTTTGAGCTAAAGAAGGAATTGGCTCATATTTCCCAAGGGTCTATGGACATAGCATCATATTTTAACAAAATTAAGCAACTATGGGATGAGATTGCATCTTTGTCTACTGGGAGAGTTCGGATGTGTACTTGTGGGGGTAAGGCTGCTGAGGATGAAGAACAAAAGGTCTACCAGTTCCTCATGGGACTGAATGACACCTATGTCCAAACAAGAAGAAACATCATTATGATGAAGCCCTTACCATCAATTGGTAATGTATATGGGATCCTGCTATCTGATGAGAAGCAGAGACAAGTCTCTGTTGGAACTCAATTTGCTTCAAATTCTGCTTCTTTCAGTGCTGGTGTATCCAGGCCCCCTCCATCTCCCAAAATAAATTTTGAGCCTCAAAGGTCTAGTACCACTTTTATGGGATCCTTTGAGCCTCACAGGTCTGTTATTGTCTACAAATATTGTAAGAAATCTGGACATAGCATTGATAAGTGCTACAAACTCCATGGCTTTCCTCCAAATTTCAAACCAAATAGATCTCCTCCTCCCAGAAGGTCTGCTGCACATGCTGAAGTGGATACTTCTGGTGCTTCTGCTATGTCAGCTAGTTTTGAAGGTGCTTCTGCTATGTCAACTCCTGAACAGTCCTATCCAGTTCCTGGTCTTACCAAGGATCAATATTCTCAGTTAATGTTTCTCCTTCAGCAATCTCAATTGTCTCCATCAGCATCATCTGCTTCCTCAACCAACTATCTTGCTTCTGCAAACTTTGCTGGTGAGTTGTTACCTCCTAAAGGTGTATCTTATGGTGCATGTATACTGACTAAGATAGATAGTATAATTTGGGTGATAGACTCTGGGGCATCTCACCACATGACTTCACTCAAGCATTTGCTTTTTAATGTTCAAACACTTCCTGTACCCTACCTTGTTTCACTCCCTAACGGGTATAAGGTTAAAGTCACAAATGTTGGATCCTTGGCCTTGTTCCCTGACTTGGTTCTTCACAATGTACTCTATATCCCTAGTTTTCAATATAATCTCATTTCTGTGTACAAGTTACTTTCCCATGATGATGATATTGTACAATTTACCAAGGCTGCTTGTACCCTACAGGGCCCTTCAGTGAGGAAGCCAGTGGTCTTGGTAGATTGGACAATGGACTCTACAAACTGTTTCAGAATGCCAAGCTTCCAACATCATCTGTTTTACCTCTTTGTACTTCCCTTAATTCTTGTTTGCTTCATTCAGTTTCTGCTCCTATTTCTGTACCTGCTGATACTGCCACTATATATACCAATGATGTTTTACATAATGTGAATAAAGATGATGTGGTTTGGCATTACAGACTTGGGCACATTCCTTTCTCTAGAATGAAGTGCATTTCTGGCCTTAATTGCAAACTATCTTCCAAACAGTCATTCAATTGTCCAGTTTGTCCATTAGCTAGGCAGACCAGATTATCTTTCCCTGATAGTTCTATTCACTCCACCCAGCCCTTTCAGCTAATACACATAGACACCTGGGGACCTTATTATACTCCCACCTATGATGGTTCTAGGTATTTTTTAACCATTGTGGATGACTACTCTAGAGCCACTTGGACACATTTAATGGGAGCCAAGGGCAATGCCTTTGAATGCTCAAAGCTTTCATTGCTATGGTTGAAACCCAATTCCACTCTAAAGTTCAAACTGTTAGAAGTGACAATGCTCTGGAGCTAGGATCTAGTTCTTCTGGTTGCCTTTTCTTTTCAGAAAAAGGAATTGAACACCAAACCTCCTGCCCTCATACTCCTCAACAGAATGGTGTTGTGGAAAGGAAACACAGACATTTACTAGAAACTGCTAGGGCACTTTTGTTTCAATCTCATTTACCCCTTAAGTTTTGGGGTGATTGTGTCTTAATTGTCACCTATTTGATTAACAGATTTCCTTCACCTCTTCTTCATCACAAAAGTCCTTTTGAATTGCTTCATTCTTCCACTCCTACTTACCACCACCTTATAGCTTTTGGGTGCCTTTGTTACTCAACTGTCACCACTCCTCACAAAGACAAATTTCTTCCCAGATCCATTCCTTGTGTTTTCAATGGCTATCCTTTTGCCAAAAAGGGATACAAACTTCTTAATCTTCAGAATAACTCCTGTTTTGTTTCAAGAGATGTCATTTTCTATGAGCACATTTTTCCTTTTTGTCAATCCTCTCATATTGTACCTCAAGTCTCCCCATTTCCCTTTTCTGCTTGTTTTGATGGGGGTTCCTTTCCTCCCTCTTCTTCTCCTCCTCAATCTTCACCCATTTCTCCTAGTGATCCTCACTCCCCCTCTGTTCTTACTTCTATATCTTCTCCTTCTCCTGATTCTATCCCTCCTGTCCCTCCTCCTATTTTAAGAAGATCTTCCAGACCACACAATCCACCTAGCTATCTCACCAGTTATATTTGTACCTCTACTTCTTCTGCTCCTCCCTCTAAGTCTATCTCCAATGCTCACACTCTTAGTCAGCCTTCTGTACCTGAGCCTTACTCTTACTCTCAGGCTGCTGCTGTCCCCGAATGGCAGGAAGCTATGAGATGTGAGTTTGAGGCCTTGGATGCCAACAGAACTTGGGATATTGTTGAGTTGCCTCCTAGCAAGAAACCTACTGGATGCAAATGGGTATACAAGGTTAAATATCGGGTTGATGGGAGTATTGAAAGGTATAAAGCTAGATTAGTAGTTAGGGGGGACACTCAGGTTGAAGATGTTGATTTCAATGAAACCTTTTCCCCTGTGGTCAAGATGTCCTCTTTCAAAACTCTGGTTGCTGTAGCTGTTAAGCCACACTGGCCCCTATTTCAACTAGATGTAAATAATGCCTTCTTACATGGGGACCTTGTTGAAGAGGTTTTCATGAAGTTGCCACCTGGTCTCGCTGTTCCTCCTTCTGCTTCTTCTTCTGCTCCTTTGGTTTGTAAACTCCAGAAATCTCTTTATGGTTTAAGACAGGCTTCCAGGCAATGGTATGAAAAATTGTCTCAAGCTTTATGCTCCAAGGGTTTCTCTCAATCCTTAAATGATTACTCTGTTTTTACCAAGGGTTCTGGGGTTTCTTTGGTTATCTTGGCTGTATATGTAGATGATATCATATTGACCGGGTGTGATCTAGCTGAATTAACTACTTTGAAGTCTTTCCTCAATGATCAGTTCAAGATTAAGGATTTGGGCTCTCTTAATTACTTCCTTGGCATTGAGGTTTTATACACTGATTCTGGGGTTTTTCTTCATCAAAAGAAATTTATTCATGATTTGCTGGCTGATTTTCATTCCTCAGAATGCTCTCCTATCACTTTCCCTCTTGAGTTTAATGTCAAGCTGAAAGATAAGGTTGGACCTCCCTTGCCCAAACCTGAAGAGTACAGGAGTCTAGTGGGCAAGCTGAATTTTCTGACACACACTAGGCCTAATCTTAGTTTTGCTGTTCAGCACCTGAGTCAATTTATGCAATCTCCTTGTGTTCCACACATGCAGGCTGCTTTACACTTGCTGTGATATCTCAAGGGGACATCTGATTTTAGCATGTTTCTTAATAATTCTTCTGACTTGTCCTTGCAAGTTTATTGTGACAGCGATTGGGCTTCTTGTCCAGACAGCCGTAGGTCTGTGACTGATTTTTGTATATTTCTTGGTGGCAGCTTGGTGGGCTGGAAATCAAAGAAGCAACCTGTTGTTTCCCTCTCCTCCACTGAAGCTGAGTATAGGTCTATGAGTAAGGCTGTGGCAGAGTTGTCTTGGCTCACCAGATTGTTGGCTGATTTTGGAGTCTCACCCACCTCACCTGTTCCTTTGTTTTGTGATAATCAAGCAGCCCCTCACATTGCACGAAACCCTGTTTTTCATGAACGCACCAAACACATTGAGTTGGATTGCCATTTTGTTCGTGGTAAACTTGGGGATGGCCTGATCAGTCTCCTTCACACCTCTAGTGCTTCTCAAGTGGCTGATGTTCTTACCAAGGTGTTGCCTGGACCTGCTCACCATCTTCATGTTCGCAAGCTGGGGGTTGTGTCACCCTCCAGCTTGAAGGGGGCTGTTGGACTAGGCCCAATTGATTGTGGCTGATTTCTTTTATTTCTTTACTTTGGGCCAGTTATAAGACCAGCCCAATTGTGTATTTATAGGCTATTCTTCTTGTACATATATTTTGGATTCATTTTGGTGAGAAACAATAATAGAAAATATCGAGAAGCTTCTTCTTCCTCTCTAACGGAGAAACTTGAATTCTCATCCTCTGCGTTTTCAATTTGAGAGATATATCAAAACTTAACAGGATTGGGACGAGGTTATTCCTTTTGGCTAGTATAAGCCCCTGTAATAATGCATATAATTCAGTTACCATGATAGATTGTTGGGGTATGTTTCCTGAAAAACCTTTTATCCGTTCCCCGTTGTGGTTTCTAATTATTCCTCCAATTCCATTTTTATTAGTAGAATTTTTTGTCCCATCCGTGTTAAGCTTGTATATATTGGGTTTAGGTGGTATCCATTTTAGAGGTACCTTGACACGGCGTTGTGGTTACCGCTAGATAACAGAGTTCCATTGCCAGCTGGGTAGTAGAGTGTATACTGACTTGTTTGTTAAGATTTTCATAAACATTTTTGTATCTAGTGATCCAGATGTTCCATAGACTTAGTGACAAATAAGTCCTTGGATTAACTTTGTGAGGGAATTTTCTTAGGTCGTCATTAATTAAGGGTTTGAGCCATCCATTCGGAGTATTGTAGTTAATCAAGTTGAGGATATGTTGTCCCATTCCTATATTTTTCCGGTTTGGTTTAGCGTTTGGGCATTCCAAAAAAAGGTGATTGTTTGATTCCTCCTCTTGGTGGCAGTAAGTGCATGTCTCATTTGTGATGATACGATGGAAGTTTGTAACAAGTGGAATAATATATATATTTCCTCCGGTCAGAAATAAGTGTTGCTTAATATAGTCAAACCAATTTAGTCCAAAATAAGTGTTGTATTTGAAACCAAGAAGGCATTAATTACTATTTTTCACATCCACCTTTACTCCACTAGACCTTTATATTGGTCTGAGTACTTTAATGGTACATGGTTTAGTGAAAAATCATATAATTGATTCTCAACTTGTTTGAAGTTGAAGCATAGTTGTTATTATTGGACTCTTGTTCTAATAAATGATAGTATAAAGTCTTTGAAAAAATATAAAAGGCAATTTAGTGGAATGATCTAATTATCAATGCTATTAAATGACTTTTTTGGTGTGTTGAGGAGGCATCAAATGCAATTTGTTAGTATCATCTTGTGTCTTAAAGTTTTGAACGAGAAATCCTCTTTACATTTGCCAGCAATGAAAGCAGAGCTTCTATCGTACAAGAATTTATTTATGTTGGCAGATGAATGTATCAATGAGTAAGAATGTATTATACAGATCAGTTCTGAAACCAGACATGAAGCTATAAATGTTGTCTTCTGTTGTATGGTTAGTTAGTTACCTTAATTATTAAGGTAGAACATGTTGGTCCATGCCTTAATTGTTTGCTGTAGTGTCGATCACATTATGTGGTGAAAATAGCACGGGCTAGCCCGTTTTCGGATTATTAATTGAAAAATGGTCAGCGTTTGCAAAGTTATATAGTCATTATTTTGCTGCAACACGGAAAGTTCCAGCATAATATACTGGAGATTGGCGCACCTGTGTATGAACTTCCAGCATATTATGCTGGAACTCCAACATACGGAAAGTTCCGGCATAATATACTGGAGATTGGAGCACCTGTGTATGAACTTCCAGCATATTATGCTGGACTAGTATATTATACTGGAACTCCAGTATAATATACTGGGGTTCGTTATAATGAAACAGTGGCTATTTTTATACTGGAGTTCCACTATAGTTATACTCCAATATATTATTCCGGAAGTCCAGTATATTATACTGGAATATTTTTCGGATTTTGAACAGTGTTTTTGTTCAGATTTATCTTTACATGAAAAGTGGCTAAATTTCGATTACTTTTGAAACTGTGGCTATTTTTCAATTACCACTTGTAAATCTGGCTATTTTTGAATTTCTCCCCATTATGTGTCACGACCCAAAATCCCACCAAGTCGTGAGGGAACCTAACCCAACTTGCTAGGTAAATTAACTAATATATAACACAAGCCAAACCATAAATCATCAAATAATAATAAGATAAGAATGAGAAATCAATACAACTATCCCAAAGACAGGTAGTACATCTAGTCATGAGCGTTTGAGATAGGAATACAACACTGATATGAAGAAGGATTGGAATATACATAACAAAATTAAAAGTCCTAAACTACCATGAACAAGTGGTACCTTTTATCTGGAACGCTGGTACATCTTCAATACTAGCATTCGTCATCCACAATAGCTCAACTCCAAAATCTGCACCGCAACATGCAGAAGTGTAGTATGAGTACAATCGACCCCATGTACTCAATAATTATCTTGACTAACCTCAGTGATTTAGTGACAGAATTTTTAAATCAATAGATACTCACTTTATATAAATGCAACTCTATAACATGTATAATAACAGAAAAATATCTAAGGAACGATCAAATAATAGCATATGTCAACAATAAGGTGCATGATTCATGAATAAGGTAATAGGCTTACGTGCGTAAAGCACACTATAAAAAATAAGCTCGTGCTACGTCAAAGATAGTGTAGAAAGTAGCGTCTCCATAGGGATTTGACTAAATAATGTTCAAGTAATTTCTAGTTAAATGCTGTTCAGGATGATTAACACTTTCATTGAGAATGATTATGAATCATAATTAACTAATAACAGTAAAAAAGATGAAAATTTATTGCGAGGAATTGGAGATTAGTAGAGTTGGTTTGTTATCAGTGTGAGAAATAAAGGCATGCCATGATAGGTGCAAGATTGTTATCCTGAAATTGACACTGTTAAATTTCACTCTTAATATTCTATTTGTTTCCACGTATCCTATTATTCTAATTCAGGTTCCTCTCTCCATTAAACCTAAACCGTTCAAATAAGCTAATATGAAGTGTGATGAAACTTGTAAGAATCTGTTAGTAGGAATAATCTAAGAGAAACTTCTCACGAGTATTTCTCAATCTTAATTCAAACGGTAGATCATAAATCTCTATTGATTTCTTCAAAGAAGTACGAAAATAAATGAAGGCATGCGCTGCAATAATATTTTATATTATGCTCCTCTTCCGATTAAATATGATAATAAATAAAATCATAACTAGAGTTAAAACTCCTCCAAAAAATTCAAGCAATCGAATAATAACCAAATCCATAGATAACAATGAAGTCACCAAATTATGTCAAACCCTAAGGTGAACTACTCCATAATCAAGGAGGAAGTTACAATCCAAACTCCGATACTGAATTGATGGAAAGATGATGAAATCTTGTATCTTGAAGCCTCCAATGCTCTCCAAATCACCCTAGGTCAAATATCCTCTAAAATCATATTTTTAGTGTATTTATATGTCATAACACGAAATCCCAACCATGCGGCCATGATGACGCCTAACATCGACTTGCTAGGCAAGCCAAAATTAGCAAATTAATTAACCACTTTTAGCAATTTTAAAGCAGAACCTTAATAATACGAAACTGAAATAAACTAAATTAGATGTGATAAATACAAACATAGCACAGACTAAACATATCCCAGAAATCTGGAGTTACAAATACATGAGCATACTAGAGTTCTACAAATAAAGTCTGAACGAAATGCAACTGCTTGAAATATAAGTAAACAATAAAGACATCATACTCTGTTGCGGCACGCAACCTGATGCGTATTTATATATCAATAACAAGTCTCCTCCATTGCGGCGCGCAACCTGATCCACAAATATATTTATAAGTACCATTGCAACGTGCAACCCGATCTCAAACAGTTATACTATATTCATTACGGTGTGCAACCCGATCACACACAACAATACTAACAACCGTTGCAGCGTGCAACCCGATATCACTCAATAATATCAATAAACATTATGGCGTGCAACTCGATCCCAATCAATAATAATAATAATAATAACCGTTGCGGCGTACAACCCAGTCGCAATCAATAATAATATAATGAACGGTCATAACAATACGATGTAATTCGAATTAAATACAATAAAAGAATTACACAATTAAGGACATAAAGCTGATAAAATTAACTACCTAATAACACACAAGTTCAATAAGCAAGTAAAGACAGTCGAGCACGGATACATATAAACAATTAATAATTAAAGCATGTAACGGACAAAGGCATAAATTTAACAAGTAAAGGCAAATAACAATTAAGACATTTAATATGTAATAGCATGGATTAGATGAAGGCATAAAGTGACTGAAAATAATAAATAAATACCCCAACCTGCACGCTTTATCCTATGACGGTGCATATACACTCATCACCTCGCATATACGCCATTTTTCACATAATTTCACATAACAAATAGTCCAATAAGTCCTAGTTCCCTCAAATAAAAGTTAGCCACGACACTTACTTTACTCCACAACCAAATCAATCAACCAACCATGGCCTTGCCTTTCGAACAAGCCATTTAAACCAATCGAATCTAGCTAATTATCGATCACACATATCAAAATAAGCTTTAGAAAGTACCTACGAAGGAAAAATGTTCAATCTTTGATGAAATTGAAAAAGTCCATAAAAGTTAACCCCGGGCCCGCTTGGTCAAAATTCGAGATTCGGACCAAAGTCTAATTACTCATTTACCCCCGAGCCTAGTTATGTGATTTGTTTCGAAATCCAACCTCAATTTAAGGTCTAAATCTAAATTTTACAAAATCCTTAAATTATGCCCAAATTCCTAATTTCTACCATATAAATCTTAGATTTGATGTTAAAAACTCATGAAAAGTAATGAAAAATTGAAAAAAATGGATTACAGTTACTTACCAATGATTTTACGAAGAAAAGCTCTCACGAAAATCGTCTCTAGAGTGTTTAGGGTTGAGAAATGATGTAAAATGAGTAAAGTCCCATTTTCCCCTCTTTTACCCAACTGCGGGTATCGCAATTGCGAACTGTGGTTCGCAATTGCGAACACCAAAAATGCAAAACACTGATCGCAAATTGCATCAGATTCCCAGAAGTCGCAAATGCGACAATTTGTTCACAAATGCGTAGGTTCGCTCGTCGCAAATACGCCCAAAAGCTTCGCAAATGCGAAGTTGACTTTTATTACCAGTGGTCGCAAATACGACCAAGATGTTCGCAAATTGCGAGATCATCAACAGACACAAGTAACAGGAGATGCACCAGCAATCCTCAAACTATCCAAACTCATCCATAACACATCTGAAACTCACCCGAGCCCCTCAGGCTCCGAACCAAACATACACACAAGTATAATATCATCCTACAAACTTGATCCCTACCTTAAATTATTAAAATAACATCTAATAACAATAATCGATCTTCAAAAGTCATGATTTTCAACTTGAAAACTCATTTTCACAATTTTACACATAACGCGCCGAAATGCCCTTGAGTCACCCGGACCCCAACCAAAAGGTTCAAGTCCAAAAATATCATACGAACCTACCGGAATTGTCAAAATACTGGTCCGAGGTCGTTTACCAAGAATGTTGACCCTGGTCAATTCAAGTTCAATTTTAAGCCAAAAATCACTTTTCTTTAAATTTTTATGTAAAAACTTTCCAAAAAATGACACGGATTACGCACGTAAATCAAGAAACATAAAATGGAGCTAATTGAGGTCTCAAAAAACGTACATAAAGTCTATTACTCATAATGACCTATCGGGACGTCACATTCTTCACCTCTAAATGAAAAGTTCATCCTCGAACGAAAATAGAAAAGTACCTTGACTAGTAAAAAGGTGGGGGTAACTATTCCGCATATCAGAATCGGACTCCCACATAGTATGATCCCTCCACTGCACTTTCGCAGAAGAAAAACTCTTGGTTCTCAACTTACGAATCTGTGCAGAATAGCCACCGACTCTTCCTCATAGGTCAGATTTTCATCAAGCTGCACCATGCTGAAGTCCAAAACATGTGAGTTGTCCTCATAGTACATTCGAAGCATGGAAACATGAAATACCGGATGTACCTACAACGACCTGACCGGTCGTTTTGCTTTCTAGGTCCCCATTCCCCTAAATAAGACTCCCCGTATGTGGTTTTACTATTTTATGACTTGTGGGGATGATTGGTTTAGGTTTAGAAGGGTTCGGGTTGAAATCAAAACACTTTGTTCCTTAATAGTGGCCTAAGATGGCCAGGTTTGATTTGGGATTTTTAGTAAACAACCTCTAAACTAGGATTTGATGGTTCCAATAGGTTAGTATGATGATTTTGGACTTGGGCGTGTGTTCGGATCGGGTTTCAGGTGATCCGGGAGCGTTTCGGCGCTTAATGTTGAAAGTTGGCACATTAAAGGTTTTCTAGTTCTTTAATTTTGGTTCAGAGTAGACTTTGGTGTTATCGAGGTCTGTCTGGGATTCTGAGCCCGAAAATACACCGGTATGGTGATTTATGACTTTACGCAAAAAAAATTATCAATCCAAGTTATCTGAGTATGATTCGACGCGTTCGGAGTTAGTTGAAGAAGTTTGATGTTCATAATTTCGATGTTGTTTTACGTGTTTTGAGGGTTCGATCAGGTCCCTATTATGTTTATGGACTTGTTGGTGCAGTTGGACAGGGTCCCGGTGGCTCGGGTGAGTTTCGGACCACCCGGAGTTGAGTCCGAAATTTAGCTTTCTATTGTTCTGGTTTCCTTCTTCGTGAACACAGAGAAGGCCTCGCGTTCGCGATGAAGGAAATTGGGCTGGGGAAATTTGTTCTTCACGTTCGTGTAATGGAGCTCACGATCGCGAATCTCTGGGCCACTGGTCTTCGCGTTCACGTGAGATGGTCCGCGTTCGCGTAGGGTAAGGCGAGCTGGGGGAGGGGCAGGCTGTTCGTTTTCACGTTTGCGAAGAGACCCTCGCGTTCGCGTAGGGCAGGCCAGATAAGCCTTCACGTCCGTGATGTTCAATTTTTAGAACCTTGGCTGCTTTTCCTTTGCAATCGCGAGGCTATTGTCGCGATCACGAAGAAGGATTCACTAGGCAGTGTCTTTATTAAAAGCGGAACTTTGGTCACTTTCTCTCATTTCCATTTCCCTTGGCTGATATTGGAGTTCTTGCAGGGGGATTTTTCATCTAACATCATAAGGTAAGTAGTTCCTACCAAATATGATTTTAATACATAGATTATGGATAGAATTTAACATATAAATTATGAAATTTTAGGAGTTTGTTGGAAGACCTAGGTTTTGATAAAAATGAGATTAGACCACGTAAATAATTATACAATTGAGTAGAAATTATATATTTGTGATCGTGAGGTTATGGGAAGCATTTATTCACAGAAATTTTCGAAATTAGGGCATGTGGGCCCGGGGGTAAATTTTAGGAACCTTCCAAATTAGGTTGGGTAATTACTCTGTTAGTTAAATTATGAACTTTGGAGCAAATATTGATTAGCTTATACAACCTTTGTCTAGTGTTAGATTTCTCAGCACCTACTTGAGGCTTTAGTGTGATTTGTGGACCGAGAAATGGACTTGAAAATGAAGTAAGTCTCTTGCCTAACCTTGTAAGAGGAAATTAATTCCATAGATGTTTAAATTGTTATTTGCTACTAATTGTGGATGCTATGCACACACAAAGTGACGAGAGTCCGTATGTAGCTAGAATTTATATTATGTCAAGGCAGACATAGGACTTTATTATGACTAATTAAACTCAACTTGCTAGTTCAATTGTTGTATTAATGAGTAAAATTTGGTTAAAGATTATGTTAGACCGAGCTTCATTACATAGAGATTTGGCAAAAGGTTTAATTATTGATGAAAATTTATACTCTTTTATGGGCTTACCTTGGAGTTATAAACACTTAATTCGTAGTCCGAAGAGTTTTCCTTTTTTTTGTGGATCGGGCCGAACGCCTCGGCAATATTTATATATAATGTGATGCCTTTTCATTCATAATCTCTCTCTGCTCATCGCTCTCCCTGTGGGTCGAGCCTCCTTTTCAGTCGCCTGCATCCATGGATCGGGTCGTATGGCCTTGGTAGTGTATGTACATGATTGTTATGGATCGGGTCGTACGACCTCACCTCGGCATAACTCGTGCGTGTTGTCGCTAGGAGTCCGATTATACTCGATATATCCTTCATGACTCAAAAATTGTAATTACTTGTTGGCCCTTTCTTGTTGAGATTAGCATGTGATAATTAGGAACTTCTAACTTGTTATTTTGTTAAAGAATCACTTATTTGTTGCCTCTTATTCTATTATTTATGTTGTATTTCATGCCTATTTATAATTCTTGCAATTTATGTATATTAACCTCTAGTAAGTGATGATGTCGAACCCTCGTCATTGCTTTTTCGAGGTTAGACTAGATACTTACTGGGTACATGCTATTTACGTACTTACACTAAACTTCTGCAAAAATTGTGTAGGTCCTGAGGCGGGTACATCTGGTGCTCGTCCAAGCGTGCATCCGCATTACTCGGAGGCCTAGTGGTGAGCTTCTTCCCATGCTCCATTCTGCAGCAACCGGATCCTCCTCTTGTTGTATTTCTTATTTCTATCTATTTTGTTTCAGACAGTAGTGGTAGGGAGTTCTGTATATTCTAGTAGATGCTCGTGCACTTGCGACACTGGATTTTGAAAAATTCTAGTAGATATTCATGATTTTTGATTACTAAATTCACTACTTTACTCTCATGTTTAGTTTATGCTTTACATTACTACGATCACCTACTATTTGTTTCGTTATTAAATTAAATTGATGACTTTAAAAATATTAAAATAAACAATTAAATAGATAGTTTATCATTGGCTTGCCTAGCGGCGACGTTGGGCGCCATCACAGACTATAGTGGGAATTGGGTGGTGACATACTCCTATGGTAAACTACTCCATAATCATGGAGGAAGTCATCACAAATAAAGTTAAAGAATAAAAAAAATTAATCCATCATTACAATCCAAACTCCGGTATTGAATTGCTGGAAAGATGACGAAATCTTGTATCTTGAAGCCTCCAATGCTCTCCAAAGATACCTAGGTTGAAAGTCCTCTAAGAATCATATTTTTAGTGTATTTATACCATGTAGAAATGGGTATGGACCTGTAATGACCCGGCCGGTCATTTTGAATATTTTAGCAATGTTTCTCTTATTTGATGCTTGGCATATATGTATTTGTGATTATGTGACTAGCTGGGGTGGTTGGTTTGGTTTCGGGAGAGTTTTGGATTGAATTGGGACACTTAATTCTTTGGTTGGAGACTTAAGTCGTAGAGTTGACCGAAGTTTGACTTTTGTGTGGACGACTCCAAAATGGTATTTTGATGGTTCCAATAGCTTTGTATGGTAATTTTTGACTTAGGCGTGTGTCTGAATTTGATTTGGAGGCTCTTGGTTGTTTTGGCTTTAATTGGCTAAAGTTAGAAAATTGAAGGTTTGGATGGTTGATAGGTTCGACCAAAAGTTGACTTTGTTGATATCGGGTTCGGATTTTTTTTTTTGGGAGTTGGGATAGGCCCATTTTTTTATTTCGAACTTGCATGCAAAATTTGAAGTCATTCTAGGTTGATTTGATATGGTTTGGCATGAGTTTTGTAACTTGGATGTTCGTTAGTTTCTGAGACTTGAATTGGGGTATGATTCGTAGTTTTGATATTATTTTGTGTGATTTTAGGCCTCGAGTAAGTCCGTATTATATTTCGGGATTGGTTGGTGTGTCTGGACGGGGTCTCGGGGGCCTCGGGAGGGTTTCAGATTTATTTTAGGGGATTTTGGGCTATGTTGCATTGCTGAAGTTTCTGAGTTCTAGTGCTTTCGCACCTACGATGTATGGTTCGTAGGTGCGAGGGCGCAGGAGCGGCTGGGTGGCCGCAGATGCGGTGAGTATCTGGGGAAGGTTGAGTTTGCACTTGCGAGGCGTGGGGCGCAAACGCACGAGTGCAGAAGCAGACTTGAGCTGGAAGAGCAGGGACCACAGATCAGCTGATTTGTCCACAGAAGCGGAAGCGTATGTGCGATTGTTGTTCAGTAGATGCGGGTGGATTGGACCGTAAAAGTGGCATCACATGTGCGACCTTTTGTCCCCCAGATGCGGTTTAGCTGGGCAGGATATTAAATCGAAGGGTTTTGGTTATTTCTTATTTTTGGAGTTGTGGAGCTCGGTTAAAGGCAATTTTTGGAGGTCTTTTCATCACAATTGAAGGGGCAAGTGATCCTTACCTAATTTTGGTGTTAGATATTGATTACCCATAGATTATTACATCTAATTCACATGAATTAAAGGTGGGTTTAGGGATTTTTGGACTATGATTTTGAAGAGTGAGATGTGATGATTCGAGGGTCAATTTGCGGTTGGAATTGGATGAAACACACATATTTGGACTCGTATTGGAATGAGTGTTTGGAATTTTTGAGTTTTGTCAGGTTCTGGGGTGTGGGCCCGGGGTTATTGTTTGAGGAGATAACATAACTAGACAATATCTAAAAAAAATTTACAAATTCCTAGCAACAATAAGTAATTAACAAATACGGCAGCTAATTATCTACATTTCTAGCCGAAACATTTAAAGCTACACCAATTCAATTCCTAAATTATCGCCCGTAATATCATACATCTCCCATAACGGCTAAGCATAATCATGGCAAGACATCATATAAAAATCAAGAATTATTTTACCGAGAATCTATAATGCATTATCAAATTTTACACCCCATTCATTCCTTTGATATGTCTTTCTTCTACAACACAAACACAGACTATAATCGTCTATTTATACTTCAATTATCATCGTTGTTTCCTGATAAATAATTAATTTTAATAATAAATATTTGTGGTTTAAAGCAAGTATATCTAATATATACACACAGGGACTTTATTATTTACATATTACTATTATATACTATGTAGTAGTATATTTAACAAAATCGTTATAAGTGGTATATCTATATTATACAATAATTTGAACATACGTTTTTAATCATACATTGATTGACCATATGAATATATATACGATATATATTCATATTATACAATAATTTGAACATACGTTTTTAATTATACATTGATTGACTAGATGAATATATATACGATATATATTCGACGTATATTAAATTTCGTAGTTTGCTTTGACATATATTTAGTAAATACGTGATGAATAATATCTTTATATGAGCATATTAAAAAAATATACAACTTATTTTTGGAGTTTATTAAATTATCGGCCAACAATTCTCTTTAATACGAGTACATGTATTTCTGTTTGTTACAAAACATATATATACAGTGGTACAGAAGATATTTTTAAAAATTACATCTTGATAAATAGTAATAATACATAAGATTATAATTCAACTACATCAAATATACATAGTAAAATTTATACAATCAAAGCAAAATTCTTGAACAAAATCTTCAAAGGAATTGAAAAATGATTGGGGTCGTTTTGGTGCTCGCATGCATCCTTCTATTTGTTCGAACTTTTGAGAAGCAAGACTTCTTTTTGTTTTAGTTTTCTTCTCTCTCTAGTCTCGATCTATCTCTATTTTTTTGTTTTGTGCGAGACCTGTTACTGAAAGACAACCATGGTTTCCTTGTTTCTTTTTTCTCTTGCAAACCTGCTGAAATTTAGAATTGAAAATAAAAGGAAAGTGAGTGTGAAATGATAAATATGGATCCTATGATTTGTGCATTCTGTTACTCATTAATTCTGTGCATAATTTTTGCAATATGCTAATATTGTAAAAAAATATGCTATTTATGGAATAAACAAGAAATGATATCATTTTCTTAAATAGGTTTTAAAAGATGCTTAGCCGTGTATTTTTCTCTTATTGTGTTTTAGGTTGACTTTGCATTATTGGGCCAAGATCATAGCTTTATTGTTTGGGCTTGTTTCCTTTGGCGTCTATTAATATTATTAAGTTATTTTGGCCATATTCGAGCCGTTCGGAAGTTGATTCATGCGAGAAGGGACTTTTAGAGTCTTGTTTATGGATTTGTTGTGCACCACACTTATAAGCAGGAGGCTACAGGGAATTTAGGACCGTCACTCTTTCTTATTACTCTAGATCGTGAGGTAGAACTCAGTTGTAAAAATTCAAACTCCTAAATTCTATTTTATTCGTAGTACAAAGATACCTATATCCAGAAAGACAGTTGTTAAGAGATTGAATGTGGCTGTGGAAGAATTGATCAGAGGAACTCGATTTTGCATCTTGCTTTTGATGAGTAAATGTAAGGTCTTCAATAAATTATATGTGTACTAAGATGTGTAAACTTCTTGATAAGGAGCCCTAAGGCATGAATATGTATCCACCCATATGGTTTAATAAGCAACGAGAGAATCAAAAGGTAGATACAAGTTTCAACAAGTAAAAGAAGCAAGGTGGAGAAGGGTACAAGGTCCCAGTTAGTGAAAATTATCAGTTTTTACAATTCAGGCAGAGAAACATAAGTATTCTGAGTTACTTTCAATAATAACAAAGATCAATACAATTGGCCACACCCATCTCAGTTATCCCCTATGGGAGTTGACAGATATAGTTTAAGAGAAGAATAAGATAGCAAGATCTAGGTGGGGTTAGAGTAACCCAAAATGGTGGACGGATTGTTATCATTAGCGAATATTTTCGAAAGATAATGCAAACATGGTAATATATCTCCTTGTGAGACACCCAGATGGTGCACTCTAGAATAGTACAATTAGATATGAATACTAGAATTTTCAGAACATTCAGAAGATTGGCATTGGAATCCTAGAAGGGATAAATATTTACCTTTATATGGCTCCCGTCCCTAGTAAAGAGAGAATGTTAGGCTACCCGAAGAGCCAGTGAGGTAAAGCAAAGGGGGCTAAAAGTGAAAGAATATTTTGTTGAAGTTTGTATGGCTCTCGTCCCTAGTAAAAAGAGAATGTTAGGCTACCCGAAGAGCCAGTGAGGTGAAGCAAGGGGGCTATAAGTGAAAGAATGTTTTGTTGAAGTTTTCAGAATAAGGTGATAGGCATAAATTTTAGCAGGAATAAGAGGAGAGTAAATAAAGTATTACGAGTAAGATTTGATAAATGGGTAATAATGGTAAATCAATATATGATATGATGAAAGAGTCTATAGTCAAGTGAAGGAAAAGACAAGAGGTGACAAGCCTTGAGACAATAAAGGAGTATAAGCCAAAAGTCATATCCTCATATCGAGAAATGAGTTGGTGAGTCCAACATGATTACCAGAACAAAAATTTAGATCCCCGGAGTAATAAAAATCAGTATGGGCTAGTGAACAAGATATATTGAACATGAATTAGGGACCAAATGATTTGATAATAGTCGGCATCGTGAGAATTTCAGAGATAGCATTTTGGCAATAAAAAATGGACAATAGAAGAATAACCTTTAAAGGTCATTCAGGAAGACACTTCTCTAAAGCAAGCACTGTGAGCAATGTTAAGCTTAAGGGACTAAGTGTACCAGTTACACTAGGTGTCACCGTTGTGCGTAAGAAATTCAGTTATTCTTGGTACAAAAGGGTTACCACAAGGCGAGTAAGATTCAGTGAAGATGTGAAAAGACGCCGAAGATGAAAAGGTAAAAAATTTATTCGTAAATCTTCATAGCAATATTAAATGTTAGATATGTGGTTCATGTAACTATGGAATAGTAAAGGAAGAATGTGATAGAAAGGTGAAAGGAATGAGACTGCATTTATTCAGATCCTACAGATATGTCGTGACTCCAAAATATTATGCATGAACGACGTCGGGGAAAGGAAGTAAGGGTTCCCGCCCGGGATGTTATTGATAAATAAGTGCGAAAATACACTTGATATACAAGGAGCCAATGCGAGAGGTAAGTTAAGACAAGGACATAACCCAAGAGAGATTACGCAGAAATATAGATATGAGAATGGACCGACGAGTAGTTAGTAGTTGATTCAGAAAGAGCCTATTTATGGATAGACAAGAGGATACAAACAAATCATACAAATTGTGCAAGATAAATGTAGTGAAGCCCAACATAGGGATTTCAGTCTCGCAGATATGATGACATCATGATCCTTGAGAAATATTCAGATAGGAGTTGGGGTAGTTAAAGGTACTGTATAAGTGTTACAGAAATAAAAGAAAGTGCCACTGGAGAGATAGTAAAATTTTTAGTTGAAAAGCAACCTACAAGCACAAGGGCGCGGAGCTAAGTAACTAGGGATAATTATAGGCGATCAAGAACATCAAAAATTCCGTCGGGTATATGATGTAATAAGCTCTCATCTTTATAAGAGCCATAAGGTCTCCCTAAGTACTACAACGAAAGACTAGTTGAGGAAATAAGGAAGAAGGTTTCCACCTAAGCATAGTGACCTAAAGAGGAAATGATCTTGTAACAACAATCTCACTACAATATTGTATAAACTACATAAGAAAATGGCACCTATCGTGGCTAATGAATGGAAAAAAATAAAATCAAAGGTGATGTTCGAGATCATATGAGGTACAGGAAATTACAGTATTCGTGGGAAATAAGACAAGCGAAGTATTCATGCAACAAGTGGCAGAACGACTAGGAAAAGTAATTGCTTACATTTAAAAAGAATTGAGAAGGCACGAAAGAAAATCTATGGTGCTAGAAAGTTAAAGGAAGTTTGTGAGTAGTATAAATAGATATGTGTAGTATATACGGTGAAATCGGAGGGTCCAATTCCTCGTCATCGAGGCACCTCAGAGGATCATCTCCAAGGATCGAGGCTACAAGGCTACGGTCGAGTTTCCTCCATCGAGGTTCGTCGACGCTCGATATTGGGAGAATGTTGACCCTGGCTATGGTAGAGATGGGGAGTTCCCAAGGCGTGAGACTAGAGCCAACAAAGTCCGTCAGGCTAGTCTGAGCTCGCATCATGGTAGTATCTTGCTGTCCCATCTCCATATCTTTGTAATTAATACATTTGTACTACGTTGGGATTTATCCTACTATATAAAGGGGATCCCTGTCATTTTATACACCACTGTTGCTTCAGTTGCTCCATATGAAGTATAAAAGAACATTCTCTCTGCTCTCTTACATATTTTCTTGATATCAGTGCTTCCATTTACTATCTTCATTATTGTTCATCATTTATTGCTTATCATCGGCCATAAAGAGCCTTCTTTGATTTTATTATAACTGTTAGTCATACTTCGATCACCTTCGATAGCTCACAGTCGAGCCCCGAAATCGACCTCGAGGCCCCCGAATCAGCGAGCTTGAGGCCCCGATTGCCAACCTATCGGTTTGGTTATCACCCCATTCCCAACTCTTATTTCGTTTCTAAGTCTCTCACATAGCATCAACTGCCAAACAACCAGCATAAAAATAGATCACGTATTTTTAGAGTCCCATAATCAAATATAATTGTTATTACCATTTTCACGGTAAACAGTTTGGCACCCACCGTGGGGCTAAAAATAATAGTAATTATTTTCTTGCTGGTTCCATTGCACAACGCAAGTTATCTTTCACGTTTTATCTTGTCCAAAGATCTTTGATTTCAGGTCGGAATGTCTGATTCAGTAAACAATAACCTCGAGAACCATGGAGAGAATGGTGTGGCTTTTCCAGATGTTGGTGAGCCACCACGAAACCTTGAGAACGCACCAGGACCAATTCCATGGACGAAGTCTCGCGCGACGCTCAACACGTCGAAATAAGCACACTAACATGAGCATACACCAAGGCAACCAACAAGAAGCCCAGAAATCCCAGCTCGGGAAGAACGGGAGGTTAGACTTCATGTTATTTTTGAAATGCTGCAGGCACAACAGCTGGCTATTGCTCAGCTGCAAAGCCACCAGAAAACTCCTAGCACAGTAGCATCGGGGACAGCTCCCACGGCCGAACAGGTACCGGGGAGATCGAGCAATAACGGGTCGATGGCCGATCCCGTCATCGCAAAGATGCTCGAGGACCTCACCAGAAGGATCAAATCGGGCGAGAAAATGATAGAAGCCAACGATAACAAGGTCGAGACTTACAACTCCCTGGTCGACCAAATTCCAGGAGCGCCCCCGATCTTGAAAGGTGTGGACTCAAAGAAGTTCGTATAGAAGCCGTTTCCATATGAAGCAGCCCTGAAACCCATTCCAAAGAAGTTTAGAATGCCCGACCACCCAAAGTATAACGGAACGTCGGACCCCAACGAGCACGTCACCGCCTACACTTGTGCAGTAAAGGGCAACGACCTAAGGGACGACGAGATCGAGTCCGTCCTGCTGAAAAAGTTCGGGGAAACGCTCACTAAAGGGGCAATGATGTGGTATCACAACCTGGCCCCAAACTCGATAGATTCGTTTGACATGTTAGCAGATTCTTTCATTAAGGCACATGCTGGTGCCATCAAAGTAGCAACAAGGAAATCCGACGTCTTCAAGATTAAACAGAGAGATAATGAGATGCTGCGAGAGTTCGTATCTCGCTTCTAGATGGAACGAATGGAACTACCACCAGTCTCCGACAACTGGGTGGTACAGGCCTTCACGCAAGGTCTGAACGAACGAAGCTCGGTGGCTTCGAAACACCTGAAGCAGAATCTAGTCGAGTATCAGGTCGTGACTTGGTCGGATATTCATAACCGATACCAGTCGAAAATCAGGGTCAAGGATGACCAGCTGGGGACCCCCTCAGGCTCAGTATACCCAAGCAGGCTCCTGACAAAGGAGCCAAAACCAAACAAAGAAAGATATCAGCCATACATCGAAGACCGGAGAAAGGCCCCAAGGCGCAACCCACCTCGAAACGATCGAAGGATAGACCGAGGATAGAATCCTCGGGGACTCATCAACAGAGCCGGGTTTGATAGGAATACGAGGCCAGCGGAGGCACCTCGCTTGTCAGAATACAACTTCAACGTCGATATATCGGACATCATTTTCGCCATCAGCAAAATCAGGGATGCCAGATGGCCCAGGCCTGTACAGCCGGATCCTTCACAAAGGAATCATAACTTAATGTGTGAATTTCACAACACACATGGCCACAGGACCGAGGATTGCCACCAGCTGTGCGAAGAAGTAGCCAGGTTACTCAAGAAAGGTCATCTCCGAGAATTCCTAAGCGATCGGGCAAAAAATTAGTTCTGAGAAAGAGAAGCGACCAAGAAGAACGAAACGAATGAGCCCCGGCATGTCATCCATATGATCTTGGGAGGCATCGACACCCCACAGGAGCCCGTGATGAGGAGAACAAAAATACCCATCACCCGAGAAAAGCGAACTCTGGGCTACATACCCGAGGATGCCCTCACATTCAGCGACGAGGACAACGAGACCTTGTCTCAACATCACAACGACAAACTTGTAATCTCTTTCCTTATGAATACGTTTCAAACTAAACGTGTACTTGTAGATCCAGGTAGCTCGACAAACATTATCAGGTCGAGGGTGGTATAACAGCTCGGACTGTTCGACAAAATTGTACCTGCCTCTTGAGTCCTCAACGGATTCAACATGGCAAACAAAATAACGAAAGGGGAAGTCACCCCCCCCCCCAGTCAACATGGCAGGCGCAACCCGAAATTCCAAATTCCATGTCATCAAGGGAGACATGAGGTACAATGCCTTGCTCGGAAAGTCATGGATACACCGCATGAGAGCAGTACCTTCCACCCTCCATCAAATGACGAAATTCTCGACAAAAGAGGGGATTAAAACCATCTACGGGGAACAACATGCGGCAAGGGAAATGTTCGCAGTGCACGATGTTCGCAGTGCGCATGTCATCCACACGATCTTTTGAGGAATTAGACCCTGCAGGAACCCCCAGCCAGGAAAGCAAAAACATTCCTCAACAGGGAAAGGCCAACCCGAGGCCCTATCTCGGCTCCGCTACGGCACGCTGGTAACTTCTTTTCTTGTAAACATATTTCGAATCAGGCAATGTTTGTTGATTCGGGTAGCGGCCAACATTACCAAGTCGAAGGTGACAGAGAAACTCGGACTGCCTAACCAAATTATGTCCTCCTTTCGAAGTCCCGAACGGACCCAACCGGGCGAACAAAACAACAAAAGTGGAAACCGCCATACCAGTCAATGTAGCCGGCGCGACCCGAAACACCAGTATCTCTACCCTCGAAGGAGCCGAAGGATTATCAAACGATAAAATAGCGATAACAAGCTATACTCTCGGCTTTTCCCAACTAAACAAAGTAGGGGACCGTACCGCACCCTCATCACGAGCGACTATGATGTTTTAGACGTCAATACCACACAAGAGGGGGGGGGGGGTGATTTGTGTGGTACCTAATTTTTGCACTAGAAGAACCTGGTTCTTCTAGGTGTTCTAACTTCTACTGTTTGCGGAATTAAAATACAGAAATAAAGAACACAGAGATTTTTACGGGGAAAACACCTGGCTCAAAAGGTGAAAAAATCACGACCTACTACTCAGTAGGATTTTCCCAAACTTCCACTAAACTTCAATGAGCCAAAAACAGCATTTACAAAACTCTTTGTAAACATAAGGATTAACTCTAATCCCAGTGTAGCACGCAACCTCAACTGTTGCGACACTTTCAAGTTAACTCTAACTTGAATACTCAATGCACCTAATACAATTGCTTCTAAGAAAGCTGGAAAGGTACAATGTTAAAACACCTACTACAATTGAACTAGAAATAAATAAAGACACAATGGAACACTTAGTTCTTGTAGCTTCAGATTTGCACACTTGTATCACACACAAACTGCTTGCAACAATCGCCTAGCTCTTTTGCTCTCAATTTGGTTTAACTTCAGCTTATGTGCAATCACCTGTTAAAAGAGAACAATCGTTATATTTATAGAGTTAGTAATCAGAGTTTGATAAGAACTCGAATTGTGGATCCTTTGACAATTCGAGTCCAAGAACAACTCTAACTCCTAATCCATATTCTTGATCCGGATGTAATTCTCTTTTCATAAGGAGACTTCAACTCCTTATCCTATATGCAATCTTTTCGATCAGTTCAGAAGATATTCATCAAGATATTGCTGCTTGATCTCAAGGACTTATCTTCTTCACGTGCATCTCATGTGTATGGGCCATAACAACTGTGTCTCCTTAGATGAATCTGGTCCTTCACTGAGTTCGTTTGTCATTCTTCAAAACTTCAACTGATCTTGGGCCAACAGACTAAAACACATCAGGGCTTGAAACATCGCCGATACATTCCACACTAAGGTATGACCGCCTCCTTTCTCTCTTAGTTACATTCTACACTGACCTGAGTTCAGGTATCCGGTCCAAACGGCCAAAGCACTCTCTAACTTGAAGGCCTTAGGTTTCAAAAGCGTGCATTGCACTCTTTTCCTTCGACCGGATTTTTATCCCAAAAAGGGTTTTATCGGCAAGGTTACATCTACATGCTACCTAAGGAGGACTCAAAAAGTATTCAAGGCTTCTTTTGCAATCAACCTCGCATACTGGGGGGCATCCCCCCAGAAGGTAACCTACTCGGAGAAGCCAAGATACGTCGAATGGGGTCTCGATGGGAAAAACAATGTACCAGGCCAAACGGTCGAACGGACCGCGACCGCATAGAATAACCGAGCCCTCAACAGCAAAGACATGTATGCTCAAGCAATCAGTGAATAATTTCAAAAAGCATTTCACGCTTCAAAAGAGACTCGGTATTTTCGCAAAAACGGCTCCTCTGTCAAAAATGCCCCGACCACTCGAGGAATGGCGTCGACAACTCAAAATAATGCGACCCTCGGTTCGGAGCTCCAAACTCATAAGCCCTTAACGAGGCAACATCAAAACCACGAAATGGCTCCAAAGCCAAAAGCGCCCCGAGCACTCGGGTACTGGCGTCAAAAACTCAAGGCTACGCGGCCTCTGGGTCGAAAACTCCAAAATCGTAAAGCCTCAATCATGCAACACCAAGTTTGCGAGTGATGGCTCCCGAGCCGAGAAATCCTCGATAGCTCGGGGACTGCCGTCAAGCGCCATCTCCATCATAATGGCTCCCGAGCCGAGAAATCCTCAAAAACTCGGGGACTGCCATCAATCGCCATCGCCAATTGCCACTTATCAAAAAACCCGAGACCATAAGACCCCAAGCAGGCAGACTCGATCTCGTAAGACCTACATAAGGCAACAACAATATCTGTAAGACCTCAAGCAAGGCATGAACAATACTTGTACCAAGTATCCAAAACAGTAAGACCTCAAGCAATGCATGAACAATACTTGTACCAAGTATCCAAAACTGTAAGACCTCAAAGGCATGAAAAATTTGTAAGACCTTACTAAAGGCATAAACCTGATCTCAAAGTTACGGCTATATATCGAACTTTTAAGACCCCTAATATGCATACCCTCGATATGGACGCTTAAACTACTTCACTCGGGATCAAAAATAGCTCCAGCCAAGCACAAATGACTACGGTCACAAGGTTGTACCAGCCAAACTAACGCGACTCGGGGACGCCCGACCGTCGCTACAAAATCACAAGCCTTCAATTACTTTGAATCTACTTCGAAAAGAACCGGTTAAAATAGGCTACCCTCGACATAGGCAAAAGATCTTCGACCATGTCAGCTCCTAAACACTGGCTTCGAGATACTCAGCCCCCGAGACAAACCTCCCGAGGTGCTCGATCATTGCCATATAACGACTCGCAATCGAGGTTTTTCATTTAACCGTCGAAGAGTCAGGAAAACACTATTTCAAAAAATCCTTATCGAGGGAAAATTAAAGCTTATATTAGAGGTCGCATCGACCCATGGCGTAAGAGCCATTGTCGCCAGCCCAAGGCGTAAGAGCCATCATCGGCAGCCCACATAAAAGGTCGCATCGATCCAAAGCATAAGAGCCACTGTCGCTAGCTTCAAATTTAAAACCTTGAGGGTCAAACGAGCTCGAGTCGAAACCCGACTCGGAGATTGAACCCAAAACAGTTAAACTAAATATGCCCAAAGGCGAAAGCGTAAGAGCCCCTGTCGCCAGCCCACATATAAAAGGTTACATCGACCCGAGGTGTAAGAGCCATTTTTGCTAGCCCATGCAAAAGGTCGTACTAACCCAAGGCGTAAGAGCCACTGTCGCCAGCCCGCATATAAAAGGCTACATCGACCCGAGGCGTAAGAGCTATTGTTACCAGCCCATGCAAAAGGTCGTACCAACCCAACGTGTAAGAGCCTAAGGGCCAGCTCTAAATTCAAAAACTTGAGGGTCGAATGAGCTCGAGTCGAAACCCGATTCAAAGATTGCACCCAAAACAGTTAACTAAATCTGCCTAAGAGTGAAAGCGTAAGAGCCTATGGGCCTACGGGCCAGCCTAACGAGCCCCAGGGCCGTACTATGAATCTAAGGGTCTTTTCAAATCAAAGACCAGTTCATCTGGCTAAAATCAAGGCAAAAAAGGTACAGGAGGAATAAAACCACGAGGTCTCCTCCTATGCATATGTGCGAGAAAACGCAAGCTCCATTTACTAGTGTACTTTGAAA
This sequence comes from Nicotiana attenuata, assembly GCF_001879085.1. NCBI lineage: Eukaryota > Viridiplantae > Streptophyta > Magnoliopsida > Solanales > Solanaceae > Nicotiana > Nicotiana attenuata. Next base: position 42,249 of record NW_017672194.1, read on the forward strand.
AGTACTATATACAGAATCAGAAAATGAAATCTACGTAACCTTTGGGACTATGGCCCGGCGGCCCCATCCTCGCCATCTTCGGCTTCGGATAGAAAGAATTTAGCATCACATTCTTTCTCCTTCACCTGCTTGATCTCTTCCGAGATGTCGAAGCCCCTAGCATGAATTTTCTCGAGGGTTTCCCTCCGAGATCTGCGCCTCACGTACTCTTTATTACTGCTCTCCCGGTCGAGAGCCTTCCTTAGCTCAGCTCGAGCATCAACAATGCCCTAGGATGCCACTTTCTGGTCAGCCTTAGCGGGGCACATTACAGCCTCAGCCTAGGCATTCACAACCTCGGCCTTTACCTTCAAAAGCTCAGACTCGAGTTTTGTAATCATATCTGTTCGAACAAAGCTATTATCGTGAGCTATGCGAAGTCGAACCTCAAAGGCGGAAGCTTTAGCCAGAGCACCCTTCTCCGCTGAAGCCTGAACATCCACCCGAACCTTCAGCTCATCATACTCGCGCTTCGCTCGGCCAGCTTCGCTCCAAAGGCGTTCCAGCCCCAGGAGCTAGAAGAAGGAGCACGCACTCCCATGGAATAGAAACTACCTGCTCTTTCAGGTAACTCTCATAATTCAAGCTCCGAATCGCCTCATACCGCATGCAAGCCAACTCGACTTCCCTTTCATCACAAAGAAGCCTAAGGGCTTTCTCCCCGTCCAAAGCTTTCCGCAAATCGGCCTTACGACGAAGCAGCCCGGATTTATGCTTGTCTAGGGCCTGCAAAAAGGGAGCTCAATAAGAAAGGGAAGGCACGAAACTCAAAAGCCTGTGCCAAAACTCACCACAGAGCAGAGCCACTGAGCTTCCTCGAAGGTCGAGTACACATCTACTAGTCTGGCTCCCTCAGCCCCAGAAGACCGATCCCGGATTAAGACACAGTCGCTCGGTGTATACGGTCCTGGGCTTCAAGCATCCATCGAAGCACCTTCGATGTGAGAAAGAATCAGGCGGCAGAGAGCCTTCATTCCCTGAAGTACCTTCGATGGGAAAAGAAGACGACATCAGGGGAAAAACAGTATTCCCAAGCCAGAGATCACAGGCACAGCAGGCTCAGCCAGTACTCCCACTCCGAGCCCCCGGTCTAGGTTCACCTCGCTTTGAGCACCGTCGCCCTGCAGAGGTATCTCTTGCTTATTGCTATCATTCTTTAGCCCAGAAGCTAGCAACTCTTCTCCCTCTAAAAAGGGGCACGGCCTCGCCTCAGAAGGCTCCCAGATGCCTACAATAATGGGGTTAGTACGTAGAAAGAGGAAGTGTTTTTCCAACTGAAAAAGGGGAAGGGAACAAATCGCGCGGCACATACCATGATGTTTGGCCTCCCATCTGCCCTTTGAAAAAATTTGCCACTTACGCTCATTGTAAGTTGAGTAAGTCGCCAGTTTCCAAGCCCAGTCCATCAGGTCGGGGACCTCTCGCGGTGTCCATGAAATTGCTGCAGAAAAAGAAAGGAAGGCGCATCTACAGAGCCTGTTTTTGCCATAAGCAAAACTACGAAGGTACGAGTATACCACATACGTGCAAAATTCCACTCCTTAGGGAATGGCATAAACTCCACAGGGATAATATCGACAGTCCCTACTCAGACGAATCGCCCCATTTACTCCCGACCTTCGCCTTCCTCATCATCAATAACGAAAGGCATGGTCAACCGGCATCATTGCAAGTCCCGAGGTGGTACCCAACCTCGAGGACCTCCATTAAAAAGAAGTTAGGCTCCAAAAGGCCACGGGCATCACTATGAATCCCGAGGTGGTACCCGACCTCGAGGATCTCCATCGCAAAGAAGTTAGGCTCCAAGAAGCTATCGGCATCATCGCCAGTCCCGAGATGGTAACCGATCTCGACGACCTCTCCAAAGGGCCATCGATATCATTGCAAGACTCGTGTGGGACTGAGGTACCATCTAAATCCGGGTAAAACCTCATCCAGAATCTATCTACAACGCCTTTGAGGCTATCTACGTCAAGTTCAAAACAAGTTTCCAGATGGTCCGAGTCTGAGCAAACCCCCGCTCGGAAACTGCTCTCGAAAGCCTAAAGGCAATCTCTATTCACGAGTTTTCGAGCGAATTCCCCCTCGAAGATTATCGCAGGGTCTGGAGGCTAAGTCTTGGTCCGAAGGATCGAAGCCCTACTCTCATTCAACTCGAAGCCAGGGTCCCGACGACTCGAGTTTGTCAGTCCAACCCGGACCCGGTCCAAAGAACGACAAAGGGTTCCGCGGGGTGCCGCATTAATCAATTAAAGGCTAGAAAAATACCCACACCCGGGCTCGATGTTGGCATCAACCGGTAGAGTCATGCATTCAGAATCTCCACAAACGCAAATAAAAGGAAACATAGCATAAATCAAGACAAGTCCATGGGATTCCCCAGTTACCACGAAGGCTTGCGTCATAGGTATGATATTATCAGCATGACATCGTCACAGGAAGTCCAAAGAAATGGATGTAAAAATCGTTTCTTGTCGCTCCTCTCCAAGAAACGCGGGGACTATCTGTATACGGTGAAATCGGAGGGTCCAATTCCTCGTCATTGAGGCACCTCAGAGGATCATCTCGAAGGCTCGAGGCTACAAGGCTGCGGTCGAGTTTCCTCCCTCGAGGTTCGTCGACGCTCGATCTTGGGACAATGTTGACCCCAGTTATGGTAGAGATGGGGAATTCCCAAGGCGTGTAGCTAGAGCCGACAAAGTCCGTCAAGCTAGTCTGAACCCGCATCGTGGCAGTATCTAGCTGTCCCATCTCCATATCTTTGTAATTAATACATTTGTACTACGTTGGGATTTCTCCTACTATATAAAGGGGATCCCTGTCATTTTATACACCAATATTGCTTCAGTTGCTCCACATGAAATATAAAAGAATATTATCTCTGCTCTCTTACATATTTTCTTGATATCATTGCTTCCACTTACTATCTTCATTATTGTTCATTATTTATCGCTTATCATTGGCCATAAAGAGCCTTCTTTGATTTTATTATAACTATTAGTCATACTTCGATCACCTTCGATAGCTCACAGTCAAGCCACAGAATCGACCTCGAGGCCCCTGAATCAACGAGCTCGAGGCCCCGATTGTCAACCTATCGGTTTGGTTATCACCCCATTCCCAACTCTTATTTCGTTTCTAAGTCTCTCACATAGCATCAACTGCTAAACAACTGGCATAAAAATAGATCACGTATTTTTAGAGTCCCATAATCAAATATAATTGTTATTACCATTTTCACGGTAAACATGTAGGTCGCAAGCTAAAGTATGGTAGAGCGACAAGGTTTTAGGTATATGGGAGTAAGGATAAGAAAAGGCGAGTTAGAAGGTGACAAGAATAGGTAAGACCTCGTGATTAAGCCCATCAAACAAGAGAGCTGATGGTTTCCATATGTTATAAAAAGCTCAGTATAGCCTGAACGAACTTGGTGGTGTATAATATTATGAGCAATTAGAAGAGATGAAATGCTGTCCTGGTTGTAGAATAAAGGTGTAGTGGTGATAGATAAGAGGATGACATTTAGGCCTTTGGTTGAGTAATGATTTTGAGAAAAGGGATTTCATGAATTGCACGGGATTAGAATACCCCCATAAGATAAATCACGTTGGGATGCTATGAATACGGTTATTGAAGTATAGTATCGTCCCTAGGTGGATCAGGAAAATCACTTCAAATATTCCCCGATACGACATGAGCCCTAGTGGTAATGTATTACGTACAAGGTTGCAAGTTATCAGTGGTGAATTATAGATCAATATTAAGGTGAATCAACAATAGATGGATAAAAGTTTTAAAGTATGATATGATGTTAGACTGTCATTATTAAGATGAATAGTAATGAGGAAGCATTAAAGGACTTAGATTTATACATATACGATAAGTAGCGACAACGTAACCTATAGTTGGGTTGCAAATCTCGGTAGTAGTAGACTGATGTAAGTATTATGGTATGGTACGACCCACCTAGATGTAGTAAAGTCATAAGAATAGATAACCGAGATTATGAAACAACATATATAAATAGTCGTAAGTTCGACATAGTACCGAGTGAAGAACTTCAGTACACCTATAGATGCCCAGAGGGACAGCTTGTCAAGTTCTGTATATGTTCCCAAAGTGAGCCCTAGAGATTGGCTAAAAGATGGAGGAAAAAGTAGAGAAGAGTCTCATAGGTGCACATACAAGGTTAGAATCATACAGGCTGCATGAAAGAGGGTAGAAACAGTTACGAGATTGGAAGAATTTCGACCACAACTCGTGGTGTGAGAAAGAGGCCTAAAGGGGGGAATGCCCTAGCCTTTGGATTTATTCACAGAAGATTTTCCAAGATGTCAAGGACAATATTAAATTATTCATAATAGCTATAGGTCATAAGACTATAAGCGCATCAGTCAACATTCGAGGACGAATGTTCCAAAGGGGAGAATGATGTTACAGCCTATATTTTCGTACCTGAGTGTACGTCGTAAATCGATTGATGTAAGCTCAGAAATGAGATATTCTTTGATAGAACATAAAGTAAGTTAATCATGTTACCTTAGAGGTTACAAATCTATAAGATCATGGATAACAAGTACCAAGAGGGTTAGAAGGCTTAGAAGGTAAACAAATTGAAGAAAATAAGTTTCGTCGAATGTCGACAAGTTGGGAATGTTACAACATGTACTTTTGGGGGTGATACTAGGGTTCTTAGCATGATAAGGAGGTTATGTTATGAGTTATTTTATTCGTATGCTAAAAGTGTGTTAGGTTTTGGAGTCAAGTGAGTTGTGGAACAACAGTTGGTAAAGGTCATCCCAAGTTACATTCATAAATGTGCTAAAAATTAGGTCAAATATAGCTGAGCTTTTCTCCGAATATACTTATAATTACGAGGTGATATACCTACCTAATTGAATATATATGAGTCTACTTTCCAAGGTATTAAACCATTTGTCGATACAACGTCAGAGTAGAGAGATATTTGTATTTTTGCGTGACTGCGCAAGCAGCTCCCGTGGGACCCACTTAGGCAGTGCTTGACCTACTTCACCTTAAAAACGATTTGGACGCCTATTTTCTTCTCATTTTCAAGTCAACTTCATCTTCAAACTTCTCCTAACCCTCGTAAACATATACCATAAGAGTTTGAAGTGATTCCAAAGTGATTACACCATATTTCAACATCAAAAAGTTAGTTATAGTGAAGATAACACCTCTTTGAGGTTGTGTTGTCATTGAGGATAGTTGTGGGCTGTGTTTGGCTGAAATTTCAAGTTGTTGCTACTGGCTAACGTGAGTATAATAGCCTACTAATTGTGATTAAGCCTTCTTGTATGTTTGTTAAGTTGTTAGGATGTTAAACTACAAGATAATACTTGGATTATCTTAAGTCACTTCTATGGTGTTGTATTGCCATTGAGGAATGTTGTAAGCTAAATATAACTTGGATTTTAACCTGAAGCTACTGCAGGAGGTATGTATATTGTGTTCTTTCATGTGCTTAAAGTTATCGTGATGTTGATTAAGTTAAATGGATGAACTAGACATGAACTAGTGAACAAAATTGCTAGTTGAGGATAGTTGGAGTTGTGGATTGTTTTCATTGTTATAAATATATGGTGTAAAGATGGAATCATTGATTATGACTTCATTATCATGTTAATGATACTATTAAGTTGAAGTAAGAAGTCGATTAGGGGTGATATGGGGGTATACGGATTCCAATGGGAGCTTGCCGCTCGTCGTGAAGTAGTTGTGACTTGTTGTTTCTATATGGTGTCTTGTTATTGATATTTATATGTTGCTGGATTTATCTGATTGTTGTTGTTGGTAATTGGTATTGGAGGAGGGCCTGGTTACAGGGGAGATTCTGCCCAAATTTACATAAACGAGCTACTAGTTTAAGTTGCGAACATAGCCTTTACTAAGCACTAATTTTGAATCTCCTATGCTATGGTAGATTGAGTTTAGTTGTTTGAATTTCTTGGAAGGTATTAAGGACTCAAATGAGTTAAGGTATGTTAAGGCACTTCCTTATTTCTTTTGGCATGATCTAAAGTGAAACGAACGTAAACAATACGTTATTTTATAACGGATTAACTCCTAGCAACTAAGGCTGTCCATGTTGTTCTTTCCTTATAAAGTTATTCTAAGAAAGTATGTATGATCCTTGAATCCTATTGAAGTTCATATTGAAGGTATGCTGTCCATAATGTTAATCGAAGGTGCAACAACCTTACATCACTTCGAAAGTTTATGAATGTGATTCCATGAGTCCAGCCTGTATTATATATATGTATCTATTTTACTCTACCGAGCCGCGCTATAGTCGGCCGGGTATAATACCTATTGTGCAACCACTGATCATCTGGGTTTACCGAGCTCCACGTGGTCAGGTACGATCCTACCAAGCCTTATGATGGCCGGGTACATTTTTACCGAGTCCTCTTCGAGGCCGGGTACAATATGATGATGATGATGCCCACAGAGGCGTATGTTTTTAAAAGTTTATGTATATATATGTATCATGCATTTCATGTCAGTAGCCCTCAGACGCACTCAAATGCTACAGGTTGTATCTCCTCTATCACTCTTTACATTATTGTTCTTATTTATTGCTTTCCAGCCTTACATACTTGATACTTTATTGTGCGCGTGGGGCGAAATAAGGGTGGCGTTATCTCGGGCTGCCCATATGGAGAAATAAGGGTGGCTAGATGCGCATGTGGAGAAATAAGGAAGGCATTTCATTGTGATGTGCACAAGCGGCGGAATAAGGGTGGCATTGTTGGTGATGTTATATGATATTTAGAGGTGTCCTTCATGTTGTTTTGATTGTGTTGAGACGGGGTTGATATTTTTATTACATAATTGTTTCTGAAAGTTTCCGTTTGGAACTTATATGAGCTAATGGCTGTATTTGACGTGTTGTCCATGCCTCATCTCTATTTGATGTTTTGTGACCAAAGATGAGTTTTTCTACACTGAATTGTTACCACACGTTTTAAAGGGATTGCTGTTATTGTTTTCAATTATATTTCTCTTCTCAATTTTCTTTTATATATTCATTTCACATATTATTTATCTAGTAAGTATCAAACGACTTGAATCTCGTCACTACTCCACCGAGGTTAGTCTTGATACTTACTGAGTATCGATTGTGGTGTACTCATAATATGTTTATGCATATTTTTGTGTAGATCTAAGTAATTCGGATTGGGCTGATTGGCAGTGAGGCATTCTGTACATCAGAGACTTCAAGGTATTCCTGCATGATCCGACCGCATGCCTAGGATTCACCCTCTTCATTTCATTTCTATTGTTTAGGTATTTCATACAGTACTGTATTTTGAGATATTCTCATGTATTCAGTTAGAACTCGTGACTCTGTACTACCTAGTTCTGGGGAGTTATGTTGAGTATTGCCGCTTTGGCCTGTAATACTTCTATTTTCACATTTGTGTTAAACTCTACTGCGTTATATTATGCTTTTATTTTCTTAAATAATGTTAAGTATTAGGATTACCCAGTTTTAAAAACTAAGTGCCATCACGATTCCTGTAGAGGAATTTGGGTCGTGAACGAACCAAACTGACAGGACCAAATTACCCTATGTGAGTCGGAGTAGGAAAAGTTGGGCAAAAAATTACACAAGCACACCGTGCCATGCACCACACTGGTGTAATTTTTTAGAGAGTTGATTTTTTGTCAGAAGTGCACCTCTACACTGCCGCGCTGTACCATGCAGCACCCCATGTGGCGCGGTAGTGCAAATCTCTTAGAGTCAGAATTTTTCTCAATCTTATTACATCGGGACTTGGTCCTTGACCCCCGAATACGATCCCAGTTAAATATTTTAGGCTTCTACTTAGATTTCAAACCTCCAATTATCCATCTTAGCTCCAGAATTACTTCCTAATTCAGAATCACCTCCTACATAGTATAACACATGTAATAAGTATAAATATTGTCAATTAAGGTCAGACACAAATAAAGTGTAGTAATTATAGTGTAAAATTTAGCTAAAATACGGGTTCCTAGCCTATCATCAATACCCCAAACTTAAACCATTGCTCGTCCTCGAGAAATAAACTACACTTCAAATGGAGATGACTCTTTTCAAATAACTCATCATGCAAAGAATATTCAAATCAGACTAAGCACACTATCATAACATCCTAGCCTTAAGACTCAACTCCAAAGTACCAAGTATTTTTTCAAAACCTGCTCACTTACTCTAACAAAGAAGCCAAAGACATTACCTTTCCTTCGGTCATGTGCCCTCACATAAACAATAGAGAGTAGTTTTACACATAATAAATTTCAAGAACAATTAGGAACTCAAAATCGGAATAATTTGCACACTCTCAAAAATAAAATTCATGTGCCATAGAAGATATACTAGACTTCTCCATTGTGTAATACTCTACTAATTTGAGCTCATTCAATCAGGGATCAAGTAGGACTTAATTTGATTGTAATGTAGGCTATGAGATGGCCATGATACGTTTGGATAATAGTGACTACACCTCCCTAAGCACTTTTAATACATACACCTTAATAATTCAATCCCACACTTGTGATGAACCACACCCCAACTTTCATAAAATACTAGCACCAAGTCTCCAATTCTTTAAGCATAAACAAAGCAATATTTACCACTAGCAAGAATAATTTTCTTTCCAATATACACAAACTCTAACTCTCTTTTTCTTTTCTTCTTTCTAAGTTTTGATTCTTATTCAAGCAGATTCACTTTATTTTTCAATTCCCTACAAGTAACTCTCATTTTTTTAAAATAGTGCACCTTTCTCCTTTTTCTATAGTTACAATCAATAAATTCAACCATACCTCTACTTAGCTTTTAACAAGCTCAAGGTACTTCAAGTACTCTAGAGAGGTCAAAGGTTCAAATAAATAGTCAATTTAAACAAAGGGCTAGGCTCGTAATGTGGTAGCCAAAGAAATAGTATTACATGCTCACAATGACTTACTATGATGCACATTGATTGGTGGGACATAAAGTGTTTATTCGGATCAATAAAGAAATGCCTCTGTCACTTACTAAACTGAACAAAACTGCTATTTCATTTTGCAAATACATCGAAAAAGTTTTAGACATCAATTGGGAAGCACAAACTATCAACAAACAACCTTTTTCATACATTGTCACATAACTCACTCAGCACCAGATCTATCCCAACTCTCTAGTTAAAGCAATTAAGCAAAAACAAGCATGTTAAGACAGTTACGCACAAGTCAAGCAATGAGCCTAGGCATCACAAGTAAGGCACTCACTGCTCTCAAAGAACAACAAAGTTAAGAAATATTGCCTCCAACTAGCACAACGACTACAAGAATTTCTACTCCTGAGAAAAGAAAAAGCTAACTACACCTAGTTTAAGCAAAACCCTTGAAAAGGACTGGGCCACAAAGAATAACCAAGGAAAAATTATTACACTATCTAAGAAATTAAAATAAAAATAAAACACATATTTTTGGATTTTCAATTTTTTTGAATTTTTCTCATTTTTGTTTGACTTTAATCCTTCTAGAATCCATCGTCGGGAAAAATTATTTTTTTTAAGAATAATGGCGAAAACACACAAAAATAAAAGAAAAAGAAAAAAAATACATATACATACATACATCCCCCATCCCACATTTTAAATTGTGACATGTCCCTATGACACAAAAGTAAAAAGTAAAAAGTAAAGGAAACTCCCCTGAATTCTCTAGTCTGGGTTTGAACATCAGAGTCTACTTTGCATACCCGACCCAATGCACAATATCATGCCGGGATTTTCCTCTTTGACATCTTCTGGCATACCACACTTATCATGATTTCCCTCTTCAGCTAGCTCATATAGGACATCCGCCATAAATCAGAATATGTAGCTGACTCCTCTCTAGGTGTTGTTATTGCTTCCTTCTTCATGAACACTACTCTTTCTTTCCCCACTCTTAGCATGAGCTTCCTTTCTTGAATATCCAATATAGAAGGGCCCCCCTAAAATCAGATGGGCCTCCATATTCCTCATGTTCACCATAATGAAGAGAAAACAAATTTATCCACTCAAACTAGTACATCTTCCACTATTCTTTCGGGTATTATTGTAGTTTGATCTGCCACCTGCAAAGATATGGTATATATTTGATTGACCCAATTTTTTTCTCAAGTTTCCTGAAAATAGATAAAGGTACAAGATTAATATGCACACCTGAATCACACAAAGTTTTTTCAAATTTAGTATTTTCTAGAGAACAAGGTAGGTGAAACTCCCGGATCTCCACACTTTAGAGGGAGTTTATTTTGCATAATAGCACTACAATGCTCTGGGATTTTACAATCAATGTCTCTTCCACTTTCCGTTTGTTGGACAATATATCTTTTAGGAACTTGTCATATTCTGGCATTTTTCGAGAGTACCTCTGTGAAAGGTAGATTAACTTGCACATGCTTGAGCACTTCTAGAAAACACCCAAATTGTTTATCTAGTTTCTCTCTTCTATACTTCTCAGAGAAAGGTAGAGCAAGCATATATTTACTTTCCTCAGTCTTCTCATTTATTGATTTTTCCTTCTTCTTCCTTGACAAAGCTCCAGTCTTCCTGTTCTTCTCTAGACCATCCTCTGGGTCTATCCTTACTTCCCCTTCCTGATTTTCATTATTTTTCTACTCCTCTAGAGTCTCAACTTGTTTTTTAGTTAACTCACCCTTTTGTTTTGCAATATGGTCCTTCAATGTTTTGCCACTCCTAAGAGATATAGCTTTTATTATTTCTTTTGGATTCTTTTCAGTATCAACAAAAAGAGTTCCTGGAGCCCTATAGATAATAGATTAGCAATTTGTCCCATTGCCTCTCTGTGTTTTGAATGGCTGTGCCATGAGTCTCAAGTCTCTCACCTGTCTTAATAATGAGCCTTCATTAGATCTTCCATGCTAGATTGATTGGACTGTTGAGGCTGGTATTGCTGCTGCTGTGTTTCGATAACTTGGAGCTCCTTGTCCCTGGGGTCTTGGATTATTCAGTTGCCATACATTCAAACTAACACTAGGTGAACTCTACGAAAATTTGAGGTGCCTTTGGCCCATGGAGTTAAAATTGTTTCCGCCTTGATAGTTTTCGCTATCAAAACTTCCCATAGTATTTACCAATTCATCTATAGCTGATGCCTGATACTCATATATTGGGTGGCCCATCGCATAAATATCAAATACTGATGGTGGTTGCGTAACGCCCAGTTTGGTTATTTCGAGTATTTTAGCTTTATTTCCCGATTTATTTCTTCCTCTATGTTCAATTGTGGTTATGTGACTTTCTAGGGGTAGTAGGTTTGGTTTCGGATTGAATTGGGGCATTTAGTTCCAAGGTTGAAAGCATAAGTTGGAAGAGTTGATCAGAGTTTGACTTTTGTGTAGACAACTCCGGAATAGAGTTTCAATTGTTCCTATAACTTCTTATGGTGATTTTTGACTTAGGCCTATGTCCGGATATTGAGTTGGAAGTCCGTAGGTTGGTTTGAGGGTTTTTGGATAAAGTTGGAAAGTTGAAGGTTCGGAAGGTTGATAGGTTTGACTGAGGGTTGACTTTATTGATATCTGGCTCAGATTGTAATTTCAGAGTTGGTATGGGTCTGTTGTGTCATTTGCAACTTGCATGCAAAATTGAGCTCATTTGGAGTTGGTTTGTTATGATTCGACATTAGTTTTGGAAGTTGAATGTTCATTGGTTAATAGGCATGAATTTGGGTGAGATTCGTAAATTTGATGTTGTTTGATGTGATTTAAGGCCTCGAGTAGGTTCGTGTTGTATTTTGGGACTTTATGGTATGTTCGGATGGGGTACCGGGGGATCCGGGTGTGATTCAGATTGATTCCGGATTTATTTTGGACTTGGAGGATTTTGATGTTTGCTGAAGTTTGGTGCATTTGCACTTGCGCAATTTGGGCTGCAGGTGTGGCACAGCAGAAGCGGTTGGATAGCTGCATGTGTAATTTGTCTTGATGAACCGGGTCCGCAGGTGCGGACATGAGCACGCAGGTGCGCAATCGCAGAAGCGAGCAATGCTCCGCAGATGCGGAAATTTGGACTTTGAAGGAGGACCGCAGGTGCGGTATTTTTGTGCAGAAGTGGATGCGCAGATGCGCGCTGTGTGGTCCGCAGTAGCGGAATTTGCTGAGTCCTAAGGGAAGACGAATCTTTGATGGTTTTCCGAAGATGCGGAGTGATGTCGCCCAAACTCACACAACAAATATAGGTATTGAGGCGGTCGAAGCAATAATTAAAATCCAATGCGAGTCAGGGTCGAATCCACAAGGAGTTAGAATTGGGATTAGGTATATATTTAGTGTAATTGTATAATGTGCCTCAAATTACACTTCAACATTCTTGTATATTGTTTCTATTTCTACTTTGAGCTATTGATTGCAATTATAAAACTAGAAGACAATATTTTTGGTTTTGGTTATTTTTCAAATGATAAAAGATCTAGGGTCATGACTTCCACCTAGGTGGTTACCTAACGGATTGTAAACTCTAGGGCAAGTTTGATTAGTCGGGGCTGTAATATTGCAATCACACGAAAATACCCACTCTATACCTCTCGGTAGTTTGAGTGATTTTGCCCAATTTGGCTTTCTAAAGTCCAAATGGGTATTGCACAAAACAAGTGATATATGCTCAAGTCGGGTCTTACTATCTCTAGATTTGACCCTTGAGTTCACCCCAATTTCTTGTTAACCAAGTTATCCTAGACTTAGTCTCTCTTTCTCAAGTAGTGACTAAGTCAAATAGGCATGAATCAATATTTGCAATCATTAATTCTTGAATTCAAGAATGAACAAGGCCAAATATCACTAACCCAACCACAAACAAGCCCTAAATCAAACACCCATTGAGTACCCACACTAGGATTGGGCCACAACCCTAGCTATAAATTTAGCTACTCATGAAAATTGAAGAAACTAAAAAAGAAATTAAGATAGAATGCATAATAATTGATTAGGGAAAGAAAATCTAATGTTTAGAAGTTAATCTAGTACAAAATTTCTCAAAACAGTAAAGAATATGGCTCAGGTGCTCTCCCATAACTAAACTTAACCTAGAAATGACAAAAAGTTCTATTTATACTAGGCTGAAAATATCTGACAAAAATGTCCTTGTGCAGGTTGTGCGGCTGCACAATAATGTGTGCGGTCCGCACATGTCACGACTCCAACCCCGGTCGTGATGGCGCCCAACATAATGCTAGGCAAGCCCGACCAATTAAAAACCTTAACCCAACTCCTTATACAGTTTATTATGAATCAACACAGATAAATTACCAAGTCATAATACTAGAAATCTGAAATAAGAGCTTAACATGCGGAATCTCAAGTAATAATCCTACTACATAGCCCATGTAGATCCAGTGTCACAAGTCTGAGCCTCTAATACAGGTTTAACAACCTAACGCATAGCAATCTAGGAAATTACGAAATAAAACAAGGATAGAGGGGAGAGATCAGGGCTGTGGACGCCATTATAGCTACCTCGATGCTCCCGGATATGTACTACTCAGCAGAAATCCTCACTCAGCCTCAGATGCACCTGGATCTGCACGCAAGGTGCAGGGAGTAATATGAGTACTCCGACCCAGTGAGTAATAAACATAAATAAAGACTGAGAATAAGAAATCATGGAAAAACACAAAGTAATATATAAAGCGGCAGTTGAAACAAGTAGAATGAAATCAATAAAACATTGAAACGAAATGCAGAAATGTTAAGGCAAATAAGCAATTAAATGACATACATAGAAATATAATCATCACATAATATGGTACCCTCTAGTACCCGCTGCGGCGTGCAGCCCGATCCATTTATTTATCGTCGACGGCGCTCACTGGGGGGGTGCAGACTCCGGGAGGGGCCCCTTACGGCCCAAGCACAATATCAAGCCATCTCGTGGCATCAGCTAGGCCCTCGGCCTGATATCAATATCAATATAATACCGCTGTGGTGCACAACCCGATCCATACTCAGTCCAGAAATCACATAAGCCCCTCGGGCAATAATAAAAATAGTAGTTCTCAGCCCAAAACATCATTTAGTATATCTTTTAGTTTCAAAATCCGAGTAAAGATGGCTGAGTTGTAAAATAGTAGAAAACGGTACGACTGAGTTCAAGTAATAAATCCATACAGTGAGGATATAGTGATAAAAACTCCCCGAAGGGTTCAAATAGTTGGCACGAAGCCAAAATATGATATTCAATACAAATAATGATGACAACAAATAGGCTTCAATCAAATAAGCGGTAAGAACATCACTCGGGACGGACCAAGTCACAATCCCCAATAGTAAACGACCCCGCGCTCATCATCAAACGCGTGTCTCACCTCAATATAGCACTACGATGTGCAAATCCGGGGTTTCAAACCCTCATGACATCATTTACATTCATTACTCACCTCAAGCCGGCCAAAACTCTAGCTAGCTATGCCCTTGCCTCTCAAATCGACCTCCTCGCGCGTTGAATCTGATCAAAACCACAACGAATACATCACAATATGCTAAGGAAACAATACCCAATCGAAAACAATTGAAAAATAACAAGAATCTCGAAATTAGCAAAACCCGAGCCCCGGGCCCACTTCTCGAAACTCAGAAATTTTCACATCATTAGACTCCTTATCTCCCCACGAGTTTATACATATCAAATACACAAGAATCGGAGTTCAATAGACCCTTCAAATCCTCAATTTTTGCTCTCTTAAGTTCAAGCCCTAAACCACCATTTTTGTCCATTAATTCCTTAAATTTTCAGTCCTAATTCATGAAATAACACCATAGAATCGTGTTTTGGGTCCAAAAATTCTTACCTTATCGAAGCTCCTTGAAATCCCTCTTCAAAATCACCCACAATTCTCCAAGCCCGAAGTTAGGAATGAAAAACCCTTCAAAATTCGCGAAGAAGACTTAAATATTTCCGCCCAGTCATAACCGCTTCTGCGGTCAAAAACCGCTTCTGCGGTCCTACCTCCGTATCTGCGGAATTCCTTAAGTCCAGCCTGACCGCATCTGCGGTCCTATAGCCGCATCTGCGGCTCCGTAGGTGCGGTCCCCTATCCGCATCTGCGATTCCCAGCATTTCCCCTAAACCCGCATCTGCGACAAAGGTTCCGCATCTGCGGCTTCGCAGATGCGGCTCCTCGTCCGCATCTGCGGAAATAGCTCCCCAAACCAAAACTCGCACCTGCGACCTCCCCTCCGCATCTGCGAGATCGCACCTGCGGTCCCCAAACCGCAGGTGCGAAAACACTAGAAGCAGCAATTTTCTGATCTCAATTAAGTCCAAAATCGTCCCGTTAGCCATCCGAAATCACCCCGAGGCCCCCGGGACCTCAACCAAAAGTTCCAACACCTCCTAAAACTTCACCCAAACTTATTCCAATCATCAAAACACCTCAAACAACACCAAAACCTTCAAATTACATCGAATTCAAGCCTAAGTTCTTCTAAAACTTCCGAAACACGCATTTGATCAAAAACCCAACCAAACCACCTCCAAATGACCTGAAATTTTCCACGCACATCCCAAATAACATAATGAAGCTAGAGCAACTCTCGGAATCCCATTCCGACCCTCGGATCAAAATCTCACCTATCAACCGGAAATCGCCAAAATACTAACTTCGCCAATTCAAGCCTAATTCTACACCGGACCTCCAAAACCACATCCGATCACACTCCTAAGCCACAAATCACTTCCCGAAGCTAACCGAACCATCGGAATTCACATCCGAGCCCTCTAACTCATAAGTCAACATCCGGTTGACTTCTCCAAACTAAGCTTTCCTTAAAGAGACTAAGTGTCTCATTTCCCACTAAAATCAATCCAAACCAACTCGATCACACAAGACACTGATAATGAAGCATAATGAAGCAGAAAATGGGGAAAACAGAGCGGTAACTCATAAGACGACGGGTCGGGTCGTCACATCCTCCCCAACTTAAACAAACGCTCGTCCTCGAGCGAGTCAAGAAACATACCTGAAGCCTCAAATAGGTGAGGGTATCTGCTCCGCATCTCATGCTCGGTCTCCTAGGTAGCCTCCTCCACGGACCGACCTCTCCACTGCACCTTCACTGAAGCTATATCCTTCGACCTCAACTTTCGAACCTGACGACCCAAAATAGCCACTGGCTCCACATCAAAGGTCAAATCATCATCCAACTGAACCGTGCTGAAGTCCAACACATGAGACGGGTCCCCAACATACTTCCGGAGCATAGAAACATGGAATACCGGATGCACATTCGACAAGCTGGGTGGCAAAGCAAGCATATAAGCCACCTCCCCAATCCTCCTAAGTACCTTAAAAGGCCCAATGAACCGCGGACTCAACTTCCCTTTCTTTCCAAATCTCATAACACCCTTCATGGGCGAAACCTTCA